>NC_053390.1:813357311-813657311 GCF_905171765.1 Bufo bufo
TAAAATCGATGCCATATAAACGTCCCCTGATGGGGGACGTAACAGGGATTAAACTGATAAGAATAGAACAACATAACACACCACAACTATCTGGTGGCACATTAGATTGCACGTGCAGTGCCCCAAATTTGAAGTAGGAGGACTGTGCAAGCATCTTTTTCCATCTCCCCGTTCCTAAAATGGATGCTATATACACGTCCCCTGATAGGGGACGTAACAGGGATTAAACTGATAAGAATAGAACAACATAACACACCACAACTATCTGGTGGCACATTAGATTGCACGCGCAGTGCCCCAAATTTGAAGTAGGAGGACCGACCAAGCATCTTTTTCCATCTCTTCGTTCCTAAAATCGATGCCATATACACGTCCCCTGATCGGGGTTGTAACAGGGATTAAACTGATAAGAATAGAACAACATAACACACCACAACTATCTGGTGGCACATTAGATTGCACGCGCAGTGCCCCAAATTTGAAGTAGGAGGACCGACCAAGCATCTTTTTCCATCTCCCCGTTCCTAAAATCGATGCCATAAACACGTCCCCTTATAGGGGACGTAACAGGGATTAAACTGATAAGAATAGAACAACATAACACACCATAACTATCTGGTGGCACCTTAGATTGCACGCGCAGTGCCCCAAATTTGAAGTAGGAGGACCGACCAAGCATCTTTTTCCATCTCTCCGTTCCTAAAATCAATGCCATATACACGTCCCCTGATAGGGGACGTAACAGGGATTAAACTGATAAGAATAGAACAACATAATACACCACAACTATCTGGTGGCACATTAGATTGCACGCGCAGTGCCCCAAATTTGAAGTAGGAGGACCGACCAAACATCTTTTTACATCTCCCTGTTCCTAAAATCGATGCCATAAACACGTCCCCTTATAGGGGACTTAAAAGGGATTAAACTGATAAGAATAGAACAACATAACACACCACAACTTTCTGGTGGCACATTAGATTGCACGCGCAGTGCCCCAAATTTGAAGTAGGAGGACGAACCAAGCATCTAATTCCATCTCCCCGTTCCTAAAATCGATGCCATATACACGTCCCCTGATAGGGGACATAACAGGGATTAAACTGATAAGAATAGAACAACATAATACACCACAACTATCTGGTGGCACATTAGATTGCACGCGCAGTGCCCCAAATTTGAAGTAGGAGGACCGATCAAGCATCTTTTTCCCTCTCTCCCGTTCCTAAAATTAATGCCATATACACGTCCCCTGATGGGGGACGTAACAGGGATTAAACTGATAAGAATAGAACAACATAACACACCACAACTATCTGGTGGCACATTAGATTGCACGCGCAGTGCCCCAAATTTGAAGTAGGAGGACCGACCAAGCATCTTTTTCCATCTCCCTGTTCCTAAAATCGATGCCATATACATGTCCCCTGATCGGGGTTGTAACAGGGATTAAACTGATAAGAATAGAACAACATAACACACCATAACTATCTGGTGGCACATTAGATTGCAGGCGTAGTGCCCCAAATTTGAAGTAAGAGGACCGACCATCACCCCGTTCCTAAAATCGATGCCATAAACCTGTCCCCTTATAGGGGACGTAACAGGGATTAAACTGAAAAGAATAGAACAACAAAACACACCACAACTATCTGGTGGCACATTAGATTGCACGCGCAGTGCCCCAAATTTGAAGTAGGAGGACCGATCAAGCATCTTTTTCCATCTCCCTGTTCCTAAAATCAATGCCATATACACGTCCCCTGATAGGAGACGTAACAGGGATTAAACTGATAAGAATAGAACAACATTACACACCACAACTATCTGGTGGCACATTAGATTGCACGCGCAGTGCCCCAAATTTGAAGTAGGAGGACAGACCCAGCATCTTTTTACATCTCCCCGTTCCTAAAATCGATGCCATAAACACGTCCCCTTATAGGGGACTTAACAGGGATTAAACTGATAAGAATAGAACAACATAACACACCACAACTATCTGGTGGCACATTAGATTGCATGCGCAGTGCCCCAAATTTGAAGTAGGAGGACGAACCAAGCATCTTTTTCCATCTCCCCGTTCCTAAAATCGATGCCATATACACGTCCCCTGATAGGGGACGTAACAGGGATTAAACTTAAAAGAATAAAACAACAAAACACACCACAACTATCTGGTGGCACATTAGATTGCACGCGCAGTGCCCCAAATTTGAAGTAGGAGGACCATGCAAGCATCTTTTTCCATCTCCCCGTTCCTAAAATCGATGCCATAAACACGTCCCCTTATAGGGGACTTAACAGGGATTAAACTGATAAGAATAGAACAACATAACACACCACAACTATCTGGTGGCACATTAGATTGCATGCGCAGTGCCCCAAATTTGAAGTAGGAGGACCGACCAAGCATCTTTTTCCATCTCCCCGTTCCTAAAATCGATGCCATAAACCCGTCCCCTTATAGGGGACGTAACAGGGATTAAACTTAAAAGAATAAAACAACAAAACACACCACAACTATCTGGTGGCACATTAGATTGCACGCGCAGTGCCCCAAATTTGAAGTAGGAGGACCATGCAAGCATCTTTTTCCATCTCCCCGTTCCTAAAATGGATGCTATATACAGGTCCCCTGATAGGGGACGTAACAGGGATTAAACTGATAAGAATAGAACAACATAACACACCACAACTATCTGGTGGCACATTAGATTGCACGCGCAGTGCCCCAAATTTGAAGTAGGAGGACCAACCAAGCATCTTTTTCCATCTCCCCATTACTAAAATCGATGCCATATAAACGTCCCCTGATGGGGGACGTAACAGGGATTAAACTGATAAGAATAGAACAACATAACACACCACAACTATCTGGTGGCACATTAGATTGCACGTGCAGTGCCCCAAATTTGAAGTAGGAGGACTGTGCAAGCATCTTTTTACATCTCCCCGTTCCTAAAATGGATGCTATATACACGTCCCCTGATAGGGGACGTAACAGGGATTAAACTGATAAGAATAGAACAACATAACACACCACAACTATCTGGTGGCACATTAGATTGCACGCGCAGTGCCCCAAATTTGAAGTAGGAGGACCGACCAAGCATCTTTTTCCATCTCTTCGTTCCTAAAATCGATGCCATATACACGTCCCCTGATCGGGGTTGTAACAAGGATTAAACTGATAAGAATAGAACAACATAACACACCACAACTATCTGGTGGCACATTAGATTGCACGCGCAGTGCCCCAAATTTGAAGTAAGAGGACCGACCAAGCATCTTTTTCCATCTCCCCGTTCCTAAAATCGATGCCATAAACACGTCCCCTTATAGGGGACGTAACAGGGATTAAACTGATAAGAATAGAACAACATAACACACCACAACTATCTGGTGGCACATTAGATTGCACGCGCAGTGCCCCAAATTTGAAGTAGGAGGACCGACCAAGCATCTTTTTCCATCTCTCCGTTCCTAAAATCAATGCCATATACACGTCCCCTGATAGGGGACGTAACAGGGATTAAACTGATAAGAATAGAACAACATAATACACCACAACTATCTGGTGGCACATTAGATTGCACGCGCAGTGCCCCAAATTTGAAGTAGGAGGACCGACCAAACATCTTTTTACATCTCCCTGTTCCTAAAATCGATGCCATAAACACGTCCCCTTATAGGGGACTTAAAAGGGATTAAACTGATAAGAATAGAACAACATAACACACCACAACTATCTGGTGGCACATTAGATTGCACGCGCAGTGCCCCAAATTTGAAGTAGGAGGACGAACCAAGCATCTTTTTCCATCTCCCCGTTCCTAAAATCGATGCCATATACACGTCCCCTGATAGGGGACATAACAGGGATTAAACTGATAAGAATAGAACAACATAATACACCACAACTATCTGGTGGCACATTAGATTGCACGCGCAGTGCCCCAAATTTGAAGTAGGAGGACCGATCAAGCATCTTTTTCCCTCTCTCCCGTTCCTAAAATTAATGCCATATACACGTCCCCTGATGGGGGACGTAACAGGGATTAAACTGATAAGAATAGAACAACATAACACACCACAACTATCTGGTGGCACATTAGATTGCATGCGCAGTGCCCCAAATTTGAAGTAGGAGGACCGACCAAGCATCTTTTTCCATCTCCCTGTTCCTAAAATCGATGCCATATACATGTCCCCTGATCGGGGTTGTAACAGGGATTAAACTGATAAGAATAGAACAACATAACACACCATAACTATCTGGTGGCACATTAGATTGCACGCGTAGTGCCCCAAATTTGAAGTAAGAGGACCGACCATCACCCCGTTCCTAAAATCGATGCCATAAACCTGTCCCCTTATAGGGGACGTAACAGGGATTAAACTGAAAAGAATAGAACAACAAAACACACCACAACTATCTGGTGGCACATTAGATTGCACGCGCAGTGCCCCAAATTTGAAGTAGGAGGACAGACCAAGCATCTTTTTCCATCTCCCCATTCCTAAAATCGTTGCCATATACACGTCCCCTGATAGGGGACGTAACAGGGATTAAACTGATAAGAATAGAACAACATAACACACCACAACTATCTGGTGGCACATTAGATTGCACGCGCAGTGCCCCAAATTTGAAGTAGGAGGACCGACCAAGCATCTTTTTCCATCTCCCCATTACTAAAATCGATGCCATATACACGACCCCTGATGGGGGACGTAACAGGGATTAAACTGATAAGAATAGAACAACATAACACACCAAAACTATCTGGTGGCACATTAGATTGCACGCGCAGTGCCCCAAATTTGAAAGAGGAGGACTGTGCAAGCATCTTTTTCCATCTCCCCGTTCCTAAAATGGATGCTATATACACGTCCCCTGATAGGGGACGTAACAGGGATTAAACTGATAAGAATAGAACAACATAACACACCACAACTATCTGGTGGCACATTAGATTGCACGCGCAGTGCCCCAAATTTGAAGTAGGAGGACCGACCAAGCATCTTTTTCCATCTCTTCGTTCCTAAAATCGATGCCATATACACGTCCCCTGATCGGGGTTGTAACAGGGATTAAACTGATAAGAATAGAACAACATAACACACCACAACTATCTGGTGGCACATTAGATTGCACGCGCAGTGCTCCAAATTTGAAGTAAGAGGACCGACCAAGCATCTTTTTCCATCTCCCCGTTCCTAAAATCGATGCCATAAACACGTCCCCTTATAGGGGACGTAACAGGGATTAAACTGATAAGAATAGAACAACATAATACACCACAACTATCTGGTGGCACATTAGATTGCACGCGCAGTGCCCCAAATTTGAAGTAGGAGGACCGATCAAGCATCTTTTTCCATCTCCCTGTTCCTAAAATCAATGCCATATACACGTCCCCTGATAGGAGACGTAACAGGGATTAAACTGATAAGAATAGAACAACATAACACACCACAACTATCTGGTGGCACATTAGATTGCACGCGCAGTGCCCCAAATTTGAAGTAGGAGGACCGACCAAGCATCTTTTTACATCTCCCCGTTCCTAAAATCGATGCCATAAACACGTCCCCTTATAGGGGACTTAACAGGGATTAAACTGATAAGAATAGAACAACATAACACACCACAACTATCTGGTGGCACATTAGATTGCATGCGCAGTGCCCCAAATTTGAAGTAGGAGGACGAACCAAGCATCTTTTTCCATCTCCCCGTTCCTAAAATCGATGCCATATACACGTCCCCTGATAGGGGACATAACAGGGATTAAACTGATAAGAATAGAACAATATAATACACCACAACTATCTGGTGGCACATTAGATTGCACGCGCAGTGCCCCAAATTTGAAGTAGGAGGACCGATCAAGCATCTTTTTCCATCTCTCCCGTTCCTAAAATCAATGCCATATACACGTCCCCTGATAGGGGACGTAACAGAAATTAAACTGATAAGAATAGAACAACATAACACACCACAACTATCTGGTGGCACATTAGATTGCATGCGCAGTGCCCCAAATTTGAAGTAGGAGGACCGACCAAGCATCTTTTTCCATCTCCCCGTTCCTAAAATCGATGCCATAAACCCGTCCCCTTATAGGGGACGTAACAGGGATTAAACTGATAAGAATAGAACAACATAACACACCACAACTATCTGGTGGCACATTAGATTGCACGCGCAGTGCCCCAAATTTGAAGTAGGAGGACCATGCAAGCATCTTTTTCCATCTCCCCGTTCCTAAAATGGATGCTATATACAGGTCCCCTGATAGGGGACGTAACAGGGATTAAACTGATAAGAATAGAACAACATAACACACCACAACTATCTGGTGGCACATTAGATTGCACGCGCAGTGCCCCAAATTTGAAGTAGGAGGACCAACCAAGCATCTTTTTCCATCTCCCCATTACTAAAATCGATGCCATATAAACGTCCCCTGATGGGGGACGTAACAGGGATTAAACTGATAAGAATAGAACAACATAACACACCACAACTATCTGGTGGCACATTAGATTGCACGTGCAGTGCCCCAAATTTGAAGTAGGAGGACTGTGCAAGCATCTTTTTCCATCTCCCCGTTCCTAAAATCGATGCTATATACACGTCCCCTGATAGGGGACGTAACAGGGATTAAACTGATAAGAATAGAACAACATAACACACCACAACTATCTGGTGGCACATTAGATTGCACGCGCAGTGCCCCAAATTTGAAGTAGGAGGACCGACCAAGCATCTTTTTCCATCTCTTCGTTCCTAAAATCGATGCCATATACACGTCCCCTCATCGGGGTTGTAACAGGGATTAAACTGATAAGAATAGAACAACATAACACACCACAACTATCTGGTGGCACATTAGATTGCACGCGCAGTGCCCCAAATTTGAAGTAAGAGGACCGACCAAGCATCTTTTTCCATCTCCCCGTTCCTAAAATCGATGCCATAAACACGTCCCCTTATAGGGGACGTAACAGGGATTAAACTGATAAGAATAGAACAACATAACACACCATAACTATCTGGTGGCACCTTAGATTGCACGCGCAGTGCCCCAAATTTGAAGTAGGAGGACCGACCAAGCATCTTTTTCCATCTCTCCGTTCCTAAAATCAATGCCATATACACGTCCCCTGATAGGGGACGTAACAGGGATTAAACTGATAAGAATAGAACAACATAACACACCACAACTATCTGGTGGCACATTAGATTGCACGCGCAGTGCCCCAAATTTGAAGTAGGAGGACCGACCAAGCATCTTTTTCCATCTCTTCATTCCTAAAATCGATGCCATATACACGTCCCCTGATCAGGGTTGTAACAGGGATTAAACTGATAAGAATAGAACAACATAACACACCAAAACTATCTGGTGGCACATTAGATTGCACGCGCAGTGTCCCAAATTTGAAAGAGGAGGACTGTGCAAGCATCTTTTTCCATCTCCCCGTTCCTAAAATGGATGCTATATACACGTCCCCTGATAGGGGACGTAACAGGGATTAAACTGATAAGAATAGAACAACATAACACACCACAACTATCTGGTGGCACATTAGATTGCACGCGCAGTGCCCCAAATTTGAAGTAGGAGGACCGACCAAGCATCTTTTTCCATCTCTTCGTTCCTAAAATCAATGCCATATACACGTCCCCTGATCGGGGTTGTAACAGGGATTAAACTGATAAGAATAGAACAACATAACACACCACAACTATCTGGTGGCACATTAGATTGCACGCGCAGTGCTCCAAATTTGAAGTAAGAGGACCGACCAAGCATCTAATTCCATCTCCCCGTTCCTAAAATCGATGCCATAAACACGTCCCCTTATAGGGGACGTAACAGGGATTAAACTGATAAGAATAGAACAACATAATACACCACAACTATCTGGTGGCACATTAGATTGCACGCGCAGTGCCCCAAATTTGAAGTAGGAGGACCGATCAAGCATCTTTTTCCATCTCCCTGTTCCTAAAATCAATGCCATATACACGTCCCCTGATAGGAGACGTAACAGGGATTAAACTGATAAGAATAGAACAACATAACACACCACAACTATCTGGTGGCACATTAGATTGCACGCGCAGTGCCCCAAATTTGAAGTAGGAGGACCGACCAAGCATCTTTTTACATCTCCCCGTTCCTAAAATCGATGCCATATACACGTCCCCTGATAGGGGACATAACAGGGATTAAACTGATAAGAATAGAACAACATAACACACCACAACTATCTGGTGGCACATTAGATTGCACGCGCAGTGCCCCAAATTTGAAGTAGGAGGACGAACCAAGCATCTTTTTCCATCTCCCCGTTCCTAAAATCGATGCCATATACACGTCCCCTGATAGGGGACGTAACAGGGATTAAACTTAAAAGAATAAAACAACAAAACACACCACAACTATCTGGTGGCACATTAGATTGCACGCGCAGTGCCCCAAATTTGAAGTAGGAGGACCATGCAAGCATCTTTTTCCATCTCCCCGTTCCTAAAATCGATGCCATAAACACGTCCCCTTATAGGGGACTTAACAGGGATTAAACTGATAAGAATAGAACAACATAACACACCACAACTATCTGGTGGCACATTAGATTGCATGCGCAGTGCCCCAAATTTGAAGTAGGAGGACCGACCAAGCATCTTTTTCCATCTCCCCGTTCCTAAAATCGATGCCATAAACCCGTCCCCTTATAGGGGACGTAACAGGGATTAAACTTAAAAGAATAAAACAACAAAACACACCACAACTATCTGGTGGCACATTAGATTGCACGCGCAGTGCCCCAAATTTGAAGTAGGAGGACCATGCAAGCATCTTTTTCCATCTCCCCGTTCCTAAAATGGATGCTATATACAGGTCCCCTGATAGGGGACGTAACAGGGATTAAACTGATAAGAATAGAACAACATAACACACCACAACTATCTGGTGGCACATTAGATTGCACGCGCAGTGCCCCAAATTTGAAGTAGGAGGACCAACCAAGCATCTTTTTCCATCTCCCCATTACTAAAATCGATGCCATATAAACGTCCCCTGATGGGGGACGTAACAGGGATTAAACTGATAAGAATAGAACAACATAACACACCACAACTATCTGGTGGCACATTAGATTGCACGTGCAGTGCCCCAAATTTGAAGTAGGAGGACTGTGCAAGCATCTTTTTACATCTCCCCGTTCCTAAAATGGATGAATATACACGTCCCCTGATAGGGGACGTAACAGGGATTAAACTGATAAGAATAGAACAACATAACACACCACAACTATCTGGTGGCACATTAGATTGCACGCGCAGTGCCCCAAATTTGAAGTAGGAGGACCGACCAAGCATCTTTTTCCATCTCTTCGTTCCTAAAATCGATGCCATATACACGTCCCCTGATCGGGGTTGTAACAAGTATTAAACTGATAAGAATAGAACAACATAACACACCACAACTATCTGGTGGCACATTAGATTGCACGCGCAGTGCCCCAAATTTGAAGTAAGAGGACCGACCAAGCATCTTTTTCCATCTCCCCGTTCCTAAAATCGATGCCATAAACACGTCCCCTTATAGGGGACGTAACAGGGATTAAACTGATAAGAATAGAACAACATAACACACCATAACTATCTGGTGGCACCTTAGATTGCACGCGCAGTGCCGCAAATTTGAAGTAGGAGGACCGACCAAGCATCTTTTTCCATCTCTCCGTTCCTAAAATCAATGCCATATACACGTCCCCTGATAGGGGACGTAACAGGGATTAAACTGATAAGAATAGAACAACATAATACACCACAACTATCTGGTGGCACATTAGATTGCACGCGCAGTGCCCCAAATTTGAAGTAGGAGGACCGACCAAACATCTTTTTACATCTCCCTGTTCCTAAAATCGATGCCATAAACACGTCCCCTTATAGGGGACTTAAAAGGGATTAAACTGATAAGAATAGAACAACATAACACACCACAACTATCTGGTGGCACATTAGATTGCACGCGCAGTGCCCCAAATTTGAAGTAGGAGGACGAACCAAGCATCTTTTTCCATCTCCCCGTTCCTAAAATCGATGCCATATACACGTCCCCTGATAGGGGACATAACAGGGATTAAATTGATAAGAATAGAACAACATAATACACCACAACTATCTGGTGGCACATTAGATTGCACGCGCAGTGCCCCAAATTTGAAGTAGGAGGACCGATCAAGCATCTTTTTCCCTCTCTCCCGTTCCTAAAATTAATGCCATATACACGTCCCCTGATGGGGGACGTAACAGTGATTAAACTGATAAGAATAGAACAACATAACACACCACAACTATCTGGTGGCACATTAGATTGCATGCGCAGTGCCCCAAATTTGAAGTAGGAGGACCGACAAAGCATCTTTTTCCATCTCCCTGTTCCTAAAATCGATGCCATATACATGTCCCCTGATCGGGGTTGTAACAGGGATTAAACTGATAAGAATAGAACAACATAACACACCATAACTATCTGGTGGCACATTAGATTGCACGCGTAGTGCCCCAAATTTGAAGTAAGAGGACCGACCATCACCCCGTTCCTAAAATCGATGCCATAAACCTGTCCCCTTATAGGGGACGTAACAGGGATTAAACTGAAAAGAATAGAACAACAAAACACACCACAACTATCTGGTGGCACATTAGATTGCACGCGCAGTGCCCCAAATTTGAAGTAGGAGGAAAGACCAAGCATCTTTTTCCATCTCCCCATTCCTAAAATCGTTGCCATATACACGTCCCCTGATAGGGGACGTAACAGGGATTAAACTGATAAGAATAGAACAACATAACACACCACAACTATCTGGTGGCACATTAGATTGCACGCGCAGTGCCCCAAATTTGAAGTAGGAGGACCGACCAAGCATCTTTTTCCATCTCCCCATTACTAAAATCGATGCCATATACACGACCCCTGATGGGGGACGTAACAAGGATTAAACTGATAAGAATAGAACAACATAACACACCAAAACTATCTGGTGGCACATTAGATTGCACGCGCAGTGCCCCAAATTTGAAAGAGGAGGACTGTGCAAGCATCTTTTTCCATCTCCCCGTTTCTAAAATGGATGCTATATACACGTCCCCTGATAGGGGACGTAACAGGGATTAAACTGATAAGAATAGAACAACATAACACACCACAACTATCTGGTGGCACATTAGATTGCACGCGCAGTGCCCCAAATTTGAAGTAGGAGGACCGACCAAGCATCTTTTTCCATCTCTTCGTTCCTAAAATCAATGCCATATACACGTCCCCTGATAGGGGTTGTAACAGGGATTAAACTGATAAGAATAGAACAACATAACACACCACAACTATCTGGTGGCACATTAGATTGCACGCGCAGTGCTCCAAATTTGAAGTAAGAGGACCGACCAAGCATCTTTTTCCATCTCCCCGTTCCTAAAATCGATGCCATAAACACGTCCCCTTATAGGGGACGTAACAGGGATTAAACTGATAAGAATAGAACAACATAATACACCACAACTATCTGGTGGCACATTAGATTGCACGCGCAGTGCCCCAAATTTGAAGTAGGAGGACCGATTAAGCATCTTTTTCCATCTCCCTGTTCCTAAAATCAATGCCATATACACGTCCCCTGATAGGAGACGTAACAGGGATTAAACTGATAAGAATAGAACAACATAACACACCACAACTATCTGGTGGCACATTAGATTGCACGCGCAGTGCCCCAAATTTGAAGTAGGAGGACCGACCAAGCATCTTTTTACATCTCCCCGTTCCTAAAAATCGATGCCATAAACACGTCCCCTTATAGGGGACTTAACAGGGATTAAACTGATAAGAATAGAACAACATAACACACCACAACTATCTGGTGGCACATTAGATTGCATGCGCAGTGCCCCAAATTTGAAGTAGGAGGACGAACCAAGCATCTTTTTCCATCTCCCCGTTCCTAAAATCGATGCCATATACACGTCCCCTGATAGGGGACATAACAGGGATTAAACTGATAAGAATAGAACAATATAATACACCACAACTATCTGGTGGCACATTAGATTGCACGCGCAGTGCCCCAAATTTGAAGTAGGGGGACCGATCAAGCATCTTTTTCCATCTCTCCCGTTCCTAAAATCAATGCCATATACACGTCCCCTGATAGGGGACGTAACAGGAATTAAACTGATAAGAATAGAACAACATAACACACCACAACTATCTGGTGGCACATTAGATTGCATGCGCAGTGCCCCAAATTTGAAGTAGGAGGACCGTCCAAGCATCTTTTTCCATCTCCCCGTTCCTAAAATCGATGCCATAAACCCGTCCCCTTATAGGGGACGTAACAGGGATTAAACTTAAAAGAATAAAACAACAAAACACACCACAACTATCTGGTGGCACATTAGATTGCACGCGCAGTGCCCCAAATTTGAAGTAGGAGGACCATGCAAGCATCTTTTTCCATCTCCCCGTTCCTAAAATGGATGCTATATACAGGTCCCCTGATAGGGGACGTAACAGGGATTAAACTGATAAGAATAGAACAACATAACACACCACAACTACCTGGTGGCACATTAGATTGCACGCGCAGTGCCCCAAATTTGAAGTAGGAGGACCAACCAAGCATCTTTTTCCATCTCCCCATTACTAAAATCGATGCCATATAAACGTCCCCTGATGGGGGACGTAACAGGGATTAAACTGATAAGAATAGAACAACATAACACACCACAACTATCTGGTGGCACATTAGATTGCACGTGCAGTGCCCCAAATTTGAAGTAGGAGGACTGTGCAAGCATCTTTTTCCATCTCCCCGTTCCTAAAATGGATGCTATATACACGTCCCCTGATAGGGGACGTAACAGGGATTAAACTGATAAGAATAGAACAACATAACACACCACAACTATCTGGTGGCACATTAGATTGCACGCGCAGTGCCCCAAATTTGAAGTAGGAGGACCGACCAAGCATCTTTTTCCATCTCTTCGTTCCTAAAATCGATGCCATATACACGTCCCCTGATCGGGGTTGTAACAGGGATTAAACTGATAAGAATAGAACAACATAACACACCACAACTATCTGGTGGCACATTAGATTGCACGCGCAGTGCCCCAAATTTGAAGTAAGAGGACCGACCAAGCATCTTTTTCCATCTCCCCGTTCCTAAAATCGATGCCATAAACACGTCCCCTTATAGGGGACGTAACAGGGATTAAACTGATAAGAATAGAACAACATAACACACCATAACTATCTGGTGGCACCTTAGATTGCACGCGCAGTGCCCCAAATTTGAAGTAGGAGGACCGACCAAGCATCTTTTTCCATCTCTCCGTTCCTAAAATCAATGCCATATACACGTCCCCTGATAGGGGACGTAACAGGGAATAAACTGATAAGAATAGAACAACATAACACACCACAACTATCTGGTGGCACATTAGATTGCACGCGCAGTGCCCCAAATTTGAAGTAGGAGGACCGACCAAGCATCTTTTTCCATCTCTTCATTCCTAAAATCGATGCCATATACACGTCCCCTGATCAGGGTTGTAACAGGGATTAAACTGATAAGAATAGAACAACATAACACACCACAACTATCTGGTGGCACATTAGATTGCACGCGCAGTGCCCCAAATTTGAAGTAAGAGGACCGACCAAGCATCTTTTTCCATCTCCCCGTTCCTAAAATCGATGCCATAAACACGTCCCCTTATAGGGGACGTAACAGGGATTAAACTGATAAGAATAGAACAACATAATACACCACAACTATCTGGTGGCACAGTAGATTGCACGTGCAGTGCCCCAAATTTGAAGTAGGAGGACCGACCAAACATCTTTTTACATCTCCCTGTTCCTAAAATCGATGCCATAAACACGTCCCCTTATAGGGGACTTAAAAGGGATTAAACTGATAAGAATAGAACAACATAATACACCACAACTATCTGGTGGCACATTAGATTGCACGCGCAGTGCCCCAAATTTGAAGTAGGAGGACGAACCAAGCATCTTTTTCCATCTCCCCGTTCCTAAAATCGATGCCATATACACGTCCCCTGATAGGGGACATAACAGGGATTAAACTGATAAGAATAGAACAACATAACACACCACAACTATCTGGTGGCACATTAGATTGCATGCGCAGTGCCCCAAATTTGAAGTAGGAGGACCGACCAAGCATCTTTTTCCATCTCCCTGTTCCTAAAATCGATGCCATATACATGTCCCCTGATCGGGGTTGTAACAGGGATTAAACTGATAAGAATAGAACAACATAACACACCATAACTATCTGGTGGCACATTAGATTGCACGCGTAGTGCCCCAAATTTGAAGTAAGAGGACCAACCATCACCCCGTTCCTAAAATCGATGCCATAAACCTGTCCCCTTATAGGGGACGTAACAGGGATTAAACTGAAAAGAATAGAACAACAAAACACACCACAACTATCTGGTGGCACATTAGATTGCACGCGCAGTGCCCCAAATTTGAAGTAGGAGGACCGACCAAGCATCTTTTTCCATCTCCCCATTCCTAAAATCGTTGCCATATACACGTCCCCTGATAGGGGACGTAACAGGGATTAAACTGATAAGAATAGAACAACATAACACACCACAACTATCTGGTGGCACATTAGATTGCACGCACAGTGCCCCAAATTTGAAGTAGGAGGACCGACCAAGCATCTTTTTCCATCTCCCCATTACTAAAATCGATGCCATATACACGACCCCTGATGGGGGACGTAACAGGGATTAAACTGATAAGAATAGAACAACATAACACACCAAAACTATCTGGTGGCACATTAGATTGCACGCGCAGTGTCCCAAATTTGAAAGAGGAGGACTGTGCAAGCATCTTTTTCCATCTCCCCGTTCCTAAAATGGATGCTATATACACGTCCCCTGATAGGGGACGTAACAGGGATTAAACTGATAAGAATAGAACAACATAACACACCACAACTATCTGGTGGCACATTAGATTGCACGCGCAGTGCCCCAAATTTGAAGTAGGAGGACCGACCAAGCATCTTTTTCCATCTCTTCGTTCCTAAAATCAATGCCATATACACGTCCCCTGATCGGGGTTGTAACAGGGATTAAACTGATAAGAATAGAACAACATAACACACCACAACTATCTGGTGGCACATTAGATTGCACGCGCAGTGCTCCAAATTTGAAGTAAGAGGACCGACCAAGCATCTAATTCCATCTCCCCGTTCCTAAAATCGATGCCATAAACACGTCCCCTTATAGGGGACGTAACAGGGATTAAACTGATAAGAATAGAACAACATAATACACCACAACTATCTGGTGGCACATTAGATTGCACGCGCAGTGCCCCAAATTTGAAGTAGGAGGACCGATCAAGCATCTTTTTCCATCTCCCTGTTCCTAAAATCAATGCCATATACACGTCCCCTGATAGGAGACGTAACAGGGATTAAACTGATAAGAATAGAACAACATAACACACCACAACTATCTGGTGGCACATTAGATTGCATGCGCAGTGCCCCAAATTTGAAGTAGGAGGACGAACCAAGCATCTTTTACCATCTCCCCGTTCCTAAAATCGATGCCATATACACGTCCCCTGATAGGGGACATAACAAGGATTAAACTGATAAGAATAGAACAATATAATACACCACAACTATCTGGTGGCACATTAGATTGCACGCGCAGTGCCCCAAATTTGAAGTAGGAGGACCGATCAAGCATCTTTTTCCATCTCTCCCGTTCCTAAAATCAATGCCATATACACGTCCCCTGATAGGGGACGTAACAGGAATTAAACTGATAAGAATAGAACAACATAACACACCACAACTATCTGGTGGCACATTAGATTGCATGCGCAGTGCCCCAAATTTGAAGTAGGAGGACCGACCAAGCATCTTTTTCCATCTCCCTGTTCCTAAAATCGATGCCATATACATGTCCCCTGATCGGGGTTGTAACAGGGATTAAACTGATAAGAATAGAACAACATAACACACCACAACTATCTGGTGGCACATTAGATTGCACGCGTAGTGCCCCAAATTTGAAGTAAGAGGACCGACCAAGCATCTTTTTCCATCTCCCCGTTCCTAAAATCGATGCCATAAACCCGTCCCCTTATAGGGGACGTAACAGGGATTAAACTTAAAAGAATAAAACAACAAAACACACCACAACTATCTGGTGGCACATTAGATTGCACGCGCAGTGCCCCAAATTTGAAGTAGGAGGACCATGCAAGCATCTTTTTCCATCTCCCCGTTCCTAAAATGGATGCTATATACAGGTCCCCTGATAGGGGACGTAACAGGGATTAAACTGATAAGAATAGAACAACATAACACACCACAACTATCTGGTGGCACATTAGATTGCACGCGCAGTGCCCCAAATTTGAAGTAGGAGGACCAACCAAGCATCTTTTTCCATCTCCCCATTACTAAAATCGATGCCATATAAACGTCCCCTGATGGGGGACGTAACAGGGATTAAACTGATAAGAATAGAACAACATAACACACCACAACTATCTGGTGGCACATTAGATTGCACGTGCAGTGCCCCAAATTTGAAGTAGGAGGACTGTGCAAGCATCTTTTTCCATCTCCCCGTTCCTAAAATTGATGCTATATACACGTCCCCTGATAGGGGACGTAACAGGGATTAAACTGATAAGAATAGAACAACATAACACACGACAACTATCTGGTGGCACATTAGATTGCACGCGCAGTGCCCCAAATTTGAAGTAGGAGGACCGACCAAGCATCTTTTTCCATCTCTTCGTTCCTAAAATCGATGCCATATACACGTCCCCTGATCGGGGTTGTAACAGGGATTAAACTGATAAGAATAGAACAACATAACACACCACAACTATCTGGTGGCACATTAGATTGCACGCGCAGTGCCCCAAATTTGAAGTAAGAGGACCGACCAAGCATCTTTTTCCATCTCCCCGTTCCTAAAATCGATGCCATAAACACGTCCCCTTATAGGGGACGTAACAGGGATTAAACTGATAAGAATAGAACAACATAACACACCACAACTATCTGGTGGCACCTTAGATTGCACGCGCAGTGCCCCAAATTTGAAGTAGGAGGACCGACCAAGCATCTTTTTCCATCTCTCCGTTCCTAAAATCAATGCCATATACACGTCCCCTGATAGGGGACGTAACAGGGATTAAACTGATAAGAATAGAACAACATAATACACCACAACTATCTGGTGGCACATTAGATTGCACGCGCAGTGCCCCAAATTTGAAGTAGGAGGACCGACCAAACATCTTTTTACATCTCCCTGTTCCTAAAATCGATGCCATAAACACGTCCCCTTATAGGGGACTTAAAAGGGATTAAACTGATAAGAATAGAACAACATAACACACCACAACTATCTGGTGGCACATTAGATTGCACGCGCAGTGCCCCAAATTTGAAGTAGGAGGACGAACCAAGCATCTTTTTCCATCTCCCCGTTCCTAAAATCGATGCCATATACACGTCCCCTGATAGGGGACATAACAGGGATTAAACTGATAAGAATAGAACAACATAATACACCACATCTATCTGGTGGCACATTAGATTGCACGCGCAGTGCCCCAAATTTGAAGTAGGAGGACCGATCAAGCATCTTTTTCCCTCTCTCCCGTTCCTAAAATTATTGCCATATACACGTCCCCTGATGGGGGACGTAACAGGGATTAAACTGATAAGAATAGAACAACATAACACACCACAACTATCTGGTGGCACATTAGATTGCATGCGCAGTGCCCCAAATTTGAAGTAGGAGGACCGACCAAGCATCTTTTTCCATCTCCCTGTTCCTAAAATCGATGCCATATACATGTCCCCTGATCGGGGTTGTAACAGGGATTAAACTGATAAGAATAGAACAACATAACACACCATAACTATCTGGTGGCACATTAGATTGCACGCGTAGTGCCCCAAATTTGAAGTAAGAGGACCGACCATCACCCCGTTCCTAAAATCGATGCCATAAACCTGTCCCCTTATAGGGGACGTAACAGGGATTAAACTGAAAAGAATAGAACAACAAAACACACCACAACTATCTGGTGGCACATTAGATTGCACGCGCAGTGCCCCAAATTTGAAGTAGGAGGACCGTGCAAGCATCTTTTTCCATCTCCCCGTTCCTAAAATGGATGCTATATACAGGTCCCCTGATAGGGGACGTAACAGGGATTAAACTGATAAGAATAGAACAACATAACACACCACAACTATCTGGTGGCACATTAGATTGCACGCGCAGTGCCCCAAATTTGAAGTAGGAGGACCGACCAAGCATCTTTTTCCATCTCTCCGTTCCTAAAATCAATGCCATATACACGTCTCCTGATAGGGGACGTAACAGGGATTAAACTGATAAGAATAGAACAACATAACACACCACAACTATCTGGTGGCACCTTAGATTGCATGCGCAGTGCCCCAAATTTGAAGTAGGAGGACCGACCAAGCATCTTTTTCCATCTCCCCGTTCCTAAAATCGATACCATATACACGTCCCCTGATAGGGGACATATTAGGGATTAAACTGATAAGAATAGAACAACATAATACACCACAACTATCTGGTGGCACATTAGATTGCACCCGCAGTGCCCCAAATTTGAAGTAGGAGGACCGACCAAGCATCTTTTTCCATCTCCCCGTTCCTAAAATCGATGCCATATACATGTCCCCTGTTCGGGGTTGTAACAGGGATTAAACTGATAAGAATAGAACAACATAACACACCTCAACTATCTGGTGGCACATTAGATTGCACGCGCAGTGCCCCATATTTGAAATAAGAGGACCGACCAAGCATCTTTTTCCATCTCCCTGTTCCTAAAATCGATGCCATAAACACGTCCCCTTATAGGGGACGTAACAGGGATTAAACTGAAAAGAATAGAACAACAAAACACACCACAACTATCTGGTGGCACATTAGATTGCAAGCACAGTGCCCCAAATTTGAAGTAGGAGGACCGACCAAGCATCTTTTTCCATCTCCCCGTTCCTAAAATCGATGCCATATACACGTCCCCTGATAGGGGACGTAACAGGGATTAAACTGATAAGAATAGAACAACATAATACACCACAACTATCTGGTGGCACATTAGATTGCACGCGCAGTGCCCCAAATTTGAAGTAGGAGGACCGACCAAGCATCTTTTTCCATCTCCCCGTTCCTAAAATCGATGCCATATACACGTCCCCTGATAGTGGACGTAACAGGGATTAAACTGATAGGAATAGTACTACTTAACACACCTTATAATAACGCAGAGAGAGGCAACGCAGAGAGAGGAGTCTGAAGAAGAGGAGTAAGAGGAGGAAGGTGGCTTTGAGGAGGTGGAAGACCAACCACAGCAGGCGTCCCAGAGGGCTTGTTGTCACCTTTCGGGGACCCTTGGTGTTGTACGTGGCTGGGTGGAGGAAGAGACCTACAATGACATCAGTGAGGACAAGGAACGGGACATGGCTAGCTTGGTATCCAACCTTGTGCAAATGGGGAGTTTGCAGTTGTGCAAATGGACTGTTTGCGGTGCGTTAAACGGGGAGTTTGGTCTGTCACTGTAAAGCAGGCGTAACCCTTACACTACCTGATCGATACAACATCATACCTGATGTTTTAAAGCACGTTATTCCAAACAATTTAGGAATGTTAGGTGATTTATGCCCTTTATGGATTAAAACCCGACTCTGCGTCAACTACGTAATTTTCCATGGGAGTTTTGCCATGGATCCCCCTCCGGCATGCCACAGTCCAGGTGTTAGTCCCCTTGAAACAACTTTTCCATCACTATTGTGGCCAGAAAGAGTCCCTGTGGGTTTTAAAATTTGCCTGCCCATTGAAGTCAATGGCGGTTCGCCTGGTTCGCCCGTTCGCGAACATTTGCGAAAATTCATGTTCGCCGTTCGCGAACGGAAAATTTTATGTTCGCGACATCTCTACCTATTAGAGGACACCAACACATATCGACTATTAAAAGAAAATCCCACAGAGAAATTTAAACAAGACCTCAAAGTCGTTCTAGAAAAATCTCATTACCAAAGAAGAATTTAAAGTTCTGTACAATCCCAAGCCGACCTTAGCTACGTTCTATGCTATTCCCAAGGTGCATAAAAAACTTGACCCCATACCAGGGAGACCCATAGTGTCGGGCAATCAGAGTCCGTGTGAGAGGATCAGCAGCTATGTGGACCAGATGATATCCCCATTTATATCCAGCCTATCTTCGTACCTGAAAGACACCAAGGATATGCTGACCAAGCTCCAGGGCATCCAGGTCAATAAGACCACCATGATAGCTAGTCTGGATGTAGAGGCTCTCTACACCAGCATCAGACATGACTTGGGCCTAGAAGCAATTAGATATTATTTAAACACAAAAGGCATACAGTACCAAGAGCACAATAATTTTGTTTTGTCACTATTACAATTTCTACTAACACACAATTGCTTTATTTTTGATGGGAAGTTTTATTTACAGATCACTGGGACAGCTATGGGGACGATTTGTGCACCTAGCTTTGCAAATTTATTTTTAGGGTGGTGGGAGGAGCATATAGTTTTCACTGAGGATAATTATGAATTTACAAACCCCATATTATACTGGGGTCGTTTCATAGACGACATTTTAATTTTATGGGACAGCACAAGCAAACACTTTCTTGAGTTTGTCAAGAAACTTAACAATAACTTACTAGGCCTGAAGTTCACTGCAGAAATAGAGAACTTTAAATTTCCTAGACCTTACGATTTTCTGGAAGATGACGGCAGTGTCAAAACCACCATATATAGAAAGCCCACCTCTACAAATAGCCTACTCCATTGGAAAAGTTACCATCCCACTACTCTCAAAAAAGGAATTCCAATTGGGCAATACCTATGAGCAAAAAGAAATTGCTCTACAATCAAAGGGTTTGAGGAAGAGTGTGGGTTGCTATATGATAGGTTCTTGTCAAGAGGGTATCCGAAAAAAACATTGCACTATGCATACAATCGGGCCAGGAAAAGTAACAGAACCACTCTACTTCTTGACAACAAACAACTAGAAAATAAAAATGAGAAAGTAGTACGGTGCATAGGTAACTTTGATGCGCAACATGAAAAGATACGGAATATTTTAAGACGACACAGGCATATACTACTCGCCGATGAAGAATTAAAAGAGATCATTACCCCTAAACCAGCAATTACATACAGGGGGCAGAATATAAAAGAAAAACTAGTGCACAGTAATTTTACCCATGGTAAGAAACAAGATAAACCTATCTGGCTTAGGACGGTGGGATCATACCCATGTGGCGACTGTAGTTTCTGCGGAAAAATGGTACCAAAAAAGGAATTTATGAATCCAACTGACAACAAAAAATATCAGATTAAAGTATATATAAACTGTAAATCTACAGGAGTAGTGTATGCCATTCAGTGTGGCTGCCCCAAAATATATGTGGGCAAAACCACACAAGAACTTAGGAGGCGCATCTCCAAACATCTCAGTACTATAAATACAATTAGCGATACACCTCTTTCAAGACATATGAAAACAAAACATAATGGGAACACCCAGAACCTACAAATATGGGGCATTCAAAAACTTAAAGGGATTCTGTCACCTGCTTTTACCATTTTAAGCTGGCACCATCGCTATGTTGACTAAAGTACCTTATTTCCAGGACTCTTCTTTTTACTTATTTTCGTTTTGTAGTTTTGATATAAAAGCGATTTTTATGTTATGCTAATTAGAGTCCAAGGTGCCCAGAGGGGCGTTTTTTTCACTCTCCGGAGCCCGGTGACGCCCCCCTGCAGTGCCCAAGAACGCCCTCTGATCATCAAATAACCTCCCACAGCCCCGGCAAACGGTTCCGCCCCTTCCCCACGTCATAGTCTACCTTATAGAAATGCCTGTCCTTCTTCCTGTCTGCGGCCAGAAAACTCGCGCAGGCGCAGTACTGCCAGCAGCCTGCGCCTGCACGATCATCAACCTCCTGAGGGCAACAGCCTCAAAAGTCTCACTGGGCATGCGCCGAGCCCAGTGATGTGACCTGAGCGCTGTTGCCCTCAGGACGTTGATGATCGCGCAGGCCGCTGGCAGTACTGCGCCTGCACGAGTTTTCTGGCCGCAGACAGGAAGAAGGACGGGGCATTTCTATAAGGTAGACTATGACGTGGGGAGGGGGCGGAACCGTTTGCCGGGGCTGTGGGAGGTTATTTGATCAGGAGGCGTTCTTGGGCACTGCAGGGGGGCGTCACTGGGCTCCGGAGAGTGAAAAAAAACGCCCCTCTGGGCACCTTGGACCCTAATTAGCATAACATAAAAATCGCTTTTATATCAAAGCTACAAAACGAAAATAAGTAAAAAGAAGACTGCTGGAAATAAGGTACTTTAGTCAACATAGCGATGGTGCCAGCTTAAAATGGTAAAAGCAGGTGACAGAATCCCTTTAAGTTACTCCCGAGAATGGGTAATCTTGATAAGAGACTACAACAGGAGGAAACCCGGTGGATATACCGCCTGGGTAGCCTGGCCCCGCACGGTCTGAATGAGGGCTTTACATATGCGTCATTCATCTGAGAGAGATTCCAATAATGTTTGAAAACTACAAAACTACATAAGAGAGAAACTATCTACAGAACTATATAATGATCAAGAATAGGGCGGCAAACCAGTCCTGACAAAACCTGCAAACACGACTAATACAATATGTATGTCCATACTATAAGTGAAACTGTATGGGATACAAGATGAAGCTCATAACTATCCACTGTGGCCCGAATAAAATATAAGGAATAATTAATAAAAGTATATACATACCTGGCAATCCATCAGAGAGGCACAATGGAAGTAGGAGCCTGAGGACAATCTGTAATACAGACAAGATAGGAATAAGGCTGAGCAGTACTATAAGGCCACCACCCACAAAGAGCGCAAAAACAATAGACAAGATATGATGTAAGAACAATAAATGTGATCCGATTCAGTTCTATTATCGCCCTGTAACTATATACAAGTGTAGACAAGTGGGAAGATCCACTGGATGTATGAGTACCTGGGCATATGCTGGGAGGGCATGACATCTGGCTATCCCTGACTGGGAGGTAAACATACAATAGTAAGTGATAGGTCCAGTAAGGATAATTCCAAATTCCAATGGTGGACGTACGCACTTTGGAGCCAAGATGTCGCACCGTATAAAGATCCCTCATGATTAACCTCCCCGTAGCAGCAAAACCCGGAGGAAAGCAGAGGTCCCATGCATGAGGTGATTACTCCACCAGGTCCTATCATAGAGGGCAGGCGCAGATCAGAGATGAGTCCTTGCCAGACACTAAGTGCCCTGACATGCGCAATAGCGGCTATAGTGCCCTCCAAGTGATAAAGTCCTGGCGTCCTGGCAACAATTGACTCTATCACCCTGAGCAAGCGCAGTACGGCAGGGAGTCTGTATCACCTTGAGTAAGCGCAATACGGCAGGAAGTCTGCATCGGACATGTATAAGTGGTTAGACATGCGCGTGGATGACATGACACCTGGCCGGCTTAAAAAGCAACAGGGCCATTACACGTATGCCAGGGGCGGACACAGACAGCAGAGGACCCCTGTGCAAAGTATGTACCTGGGCCCCCCCCCCCTTCCCCCCAAAAAAACCCCCATACAGATATAAATATATACGTGCAAAATAAAAAAAAATCTTGATAATATGGGTCAATATGTTTATATATTTTTTTCATACTAGATCACGCCTCTAACTCCTCCCAAGGCCAGCACATAGTAGTATTGCCCACACTATGCCCCCTTCACAGAACTTATGCCCAGATATGTGCCCCTTCACAGTAGTTATACAAAATATGTGCCCCTTCACAGTAGTTATACCAAATATGTGCCCCTCACAGTAGTTATACCAGATATGTGCCCCTTCACAGTAGCTATGCCAGATATGTGCCCCTTCACAGTAGCTATGCCAGATATGTGCCCCTCACAGTAGTTATACCAGATATGTGCCCCTCACAGTAGTTATACCAGATATGTGCCTCTCACAGTATTTATATCCAGATATCTGCCCCTTCACAGCAGTTATGCCCAGATATGTGCCCCTTCACAGTAGCTATGACCAGATATGTGCCCCTTCACAGTACTTATATCTAGATATGTGCCCCCTAGGGGTGGAAACAGAAAGCAGAGGGCCTGCCTCCCCCCTTCCCCTAGCCTAGCCCCCCCCCCTCCTGAAACCACACATACGGAAATAAACATAGGCCATAGGCAAAGATTAATACATAGTGATGTGTGACAGCAGAAGGCACACCAGATTGTCAGCTCCTCCCGATCCTTCAGGGGGAGGAAGGGCTGATCAAGGGCATCAAAGATGGTGGAGACCGTTCAGATCCTGTGGTCCATATTAATGCTCCCTTAATGCCCTCACACAGTAATTATTGCCCATTTGTGCCAGCACACAGTAGTAATACCCACATTGTGCCCTGTCACAGTAGTTATGCCAGATATGTGCCCCTCACAGTACTATGCCCTGATATGTGCCCCCTCACACAGACCCATTGAAATGAATGGGTCTGGATTCAGTCTGGATGATATGCATTTGCTGCATCCAGTAGGAAAATTCGCTATTGAAAGAGGATTTAATCAGACATCACACGTGGAGGACACCGGTGCACGCCATCTGCCGACACCAGACAAAGCAACCATGCCACGCTGAGCAGGTATCGTACATGGACCCTTCTGATTTGATAATTGTTGGGTGTCGGAAATGTTTTTGCTCTTTCTCCGTGTCTGATCAGAAGAACCTGAGGGGGTCATTTATTATCCCGAAATACGCCTATATTTCAGGTGCAGTCGCCCCAATCTGCGACTTTGCCCCGCTCACGCCATGTCTAAATGAGTAGACGGGGAAGGGGAGGGGCCGACAGGTCGTCTCATTCACCATCTTCTACGCCTGGTTTAGGGGTAGAAAATGATCTACATCTAGAACTGGAACATCTAGAACATGTAGAACTGGCGGAGGATCCGCCAAAGTTATGAAGAGGCTGGCGCCTCTCCATAACTTCAGCGGAAGCACCGCCAGATATAGGGGTTATTAAGATCGGGGTCTAAAACGCTGGTCTTAATAAACCAATTTACACGACACTAACCATATGCATTTTGTGATCTGCAAATTACGGATGACGTCCATGTGCCATCTACCTTTTTTTTGCAGACCCATTAACGAGCCTGCATGTTGGGGACCAGTATAGGACATATCACATTTTCTATCCTTTGGGGAACAGACATAAGGATGCAGAAAGCAAATGACTTCTATATGCTTTCCATATCCGTATGTCCGTTCTGCACAAAACAGAAAATGTGACACGTCCTATACTTCTCTACAAAATGCGGACTGCAGACCCATTTAAAGGGGACCTGTCACCAGGATTTTGTGCATAGAGCTGGGGACATGGGCTGCTAGATGGCCACTAGCTCATCTGCAATACCCAGTCCCCATAGCTCTCTGCGCTTTTATTGTGTTAAAAAACAGTTTTGATCCATATGCAAATGAACCTGATATGTGTCCTGTACCCGGAGATGAGTCCAGCGGAAAGGAGCCCAGCACCGCCCCGCGTCCTCCGAATCTCCTCCTTGCTGGCTGACGTCACAGAGCTGGAGCGCCGAAATCTCGCGATGCGCGAGCTAGCGCATGCGCAGTGTCGGCATCATGTTCATTCCCTGTGCTGGCATCAGCACAGGGAACGAACTACGCATGTGCTAGCTTGTGCATCGCGAGATTTCGGCGCTCCAGCTCTGTGACGTCAGCCAGCAAGGAGGAGATTCGGAGGACGCGGGGCGGTGCTGGGCTCCTTTCCGCTGGACTCATCTCCGGATACAGGACTCATATCAGGTCATTTGCATATGGATCAAAACAGTTTTTTAACACAATAAAAGCGCAGAGAGATATGGGGACTGGGTATTGCAGATGAGCTAGTGGCCATCTAGCAGCCCATGTCCCCAGCTCTATGCACAAAATCCTGGTGACAGGTTCCCTTTAACCACTTGCCGCACACCTAATGCCGAAAGGCGTCATTGCTGCGGCTCTCCCAGGCTACGCTAACGCCGATTGGCGTCATCTCGCGTGAGCCGAGATTTCCTGTGAACGCGCGCACACAGGCGCGCGCGTTCACAGGATCGGAAGGTAAGCGAGTGGATCTCCAGCCTGCCAGCGGCGATCGTTCGCTGGTAGGCTGGAGATGTGATTTTTTTAACCCCTAACAGGTATATTAGACGCTGTTTTGATAACAGCGTCTAATATACCTGCTACCTGGTCCTCTGGTGGTCCCTTTTGTTTGGATCGACCACCAGAGGACACAGGTAGCTCAGTAATATGTAGCACCAAGCACCACTACACTACACACCCCCCCTGTCACTTATTAACCCCTTATTCACCCTTGATCACCCCTGATCACCCCATATAGACTCCCTGATCACCCCATATAGACTCTCTGATCACCCCCCTGTCATTGATCACCCCCCTGTCATTGATCACCCCCCTGTAAGGCTGCATTCAGATGTCCGTATGTTTTTTACGGATCCACGGATACATGGATCGGATCCGCAAAACACATACAGACGTCTGAATGGAGCCTTACAGGGGGGTGATCCCCCCATATATACTCCCTGATCACCCCCTGTCATTGATCACCCCCTTGTAAGGATCCATTCAGACGTCTGTATGATTTTTACGGATCCACGGATACATGGATCGGATCCGCAAAACACATACGGACATCTGAATGGAGCCTTATAGGGGGGTGATCAATGACAGGGGGGTGATCACCCCATATAGACTCCCTGATCACCCCCCTGTCATTGATCACCCCCCTGTCATTGATCACCCCCCTGTCATTGATCACCCCCCTGTAAGGCTGCATTCAGATGTCCGTATGATTTTTACGGATCCACGGATACATGGATCGGATCTGCAAAACACATACGGACATCTGAATGGAGCCTTATAGGGGGGTGATCACCCCATATAGACTCCCTGATCACCCCCCTGTCATTGATCACCCAACTGTAAGGCTGCATTCAGATGTCCGTATGATTTTTACGGATCCACGGATACATGGATCGGATCCGCAAAACACATACGGACATCTGAATGGAGCCTTATAGGGGGGTGATCAATGACAGGGGGGTGATCATCCCATATAGACTCCCTGATCACCCCCCTGTCATTGATCACCCCCCTGTCATTGATCACCCCCCTGTAAGGCTGCATTCAGATATCCGTATGTTTTTTACGGATCCACGGATACATGGATCGGATCCGCAAAACACATACGGACATCTGAATGGAGCCTTATAGGGGGGTGATCAATGACAGGGGGGTGATCACCCATATAGACTCCCTGATCACCCCCCTGTCATTGATCACCCCCCTGTCATTGATCACCCACCTGTAAGGCTCCATTCAGACATTTTTTTGGCACAAGTTAGCGGAAATTATTATTTTTTTCTTACAAAGTCTCATATTCCACTGACTTGTGTCAAAAAATAAAATCTCACATGAACTCACCATACCCCTCACGGAATCCAAATGCGTAAAATTTTTTAGACATTTATATTCCAGACTTCTTCTCACGCTTTAGGGCCCCTAGAATTCCAGGGCAGTATAAATACCCCACATGTGACCCCATTTCGGAAAGAAAACACCCCAAGGTATTCGCTGAGGGGCATATTGAGTCCATGAAAGTTTAAAATTTTTGTCCCAAGTTAGCGGAAAGGGAGACTTTGTGAGAAAAAAATTAATAAAATCTATTTCCGCTAACTTGTGCCAAAAAATAAAAATTTATATGAACTCGCCATGCCCCTCATTGAATACCTTGGGGTGTCTTCTTTCCAAAATGGGGTCACATGTGGGGTATTTATACTGCCCTGGCATTTTAGGGGCCCTAAAGCGTGAGAAGAAGTCTGGGATCCAAATGTCTAAAAATGCCCTCATAAAAGGAATGTGGGCCCCTTTGCACATCTAGGCTGCAAAAAAGTGTCACACATCTGTTATCGCCATACTCAGGAGAAGTTGGGCAATGTGTTTTGGGGTGTCATTTTACATATACCCATGCTGGGTGAGATAAATATCAAAGGTCAAATGCCAACTTTGTATAAAAAAATGGGAAAAGTTGTCTTTGCCAAAATATTTCTCTCACCCAGCATGGGTATATGTAAAAAGACACCCCAAAACACATTGCCCAACTTCTCCCGAGTACGGGGATACCAGATGTGTGACACTTTTTTGCAGCCTAGGTGGGCAAAGGGGCCCACATTCCAAAGAGCACCTTTCGGATTTCACAGGTCATTTACCTATTTACCACACATTAGGGCCCCTAGAATGCCAGGGCAGTATAACTACCCCACAAGTGACCCCATTTTGGAAAGAAGACACCCCAAGGTATTCCGTGAGGGGCATGGCGAGTTCCTAGAATTTTTATTTTTTTGTCACAAGTTAGCGGAAAATTATGATTTTTTTTTTTTCTTACAAAGTCTCATATTCCACTAACTTGTGACAAAAAATTAAAACTTCCATGAACTCACTATGCCCATCACGAAATACCTGGGGGTGTCTTCTTTCCAAAAGGGGGTCACTTGTCGGGTAGTTATACTGCCCTGGCATTTTAGGGGCCGAATGCGTGAGAAGTGGTTTGAAATCAAAATCTGTAAAAAAATGGCCGGTGAAATCTGAAAGGTGCTCTTTGGAATGTGGGCCCCTTTGCCCACCTAGGCTGCAAAAAAGTGTCACACATCGGGTATCCCCGTACTCAGGAGAAGTTGGGCAATGTGTTTTGGGGTGTCTTTTTACATATACCCATGCTGGGTGAGAGAAATATCTTGGCAAAGACAACTTTTCCCATTTTTTTATACAAAGTTGGCATTTGACCAAGATACTTTTCTCACCCAGCATGGGTATATGTAAAATGACACCACAAAACACATTGCCCAACTTCTCCTGAGTACAGAGATACCACATGTGTGACACTTTTTTTGCAGCCTAGGTGGGCAAAGGGGCCCACATTCCAAAGAGCACCTTTCGGATTTCACCGGCCTTTTTTTAGAGATTTTGATTTCAAACTACTTCGCACGCATTTGGGCCCCTAAAATGCCAGGGCAGTATAACTACCCCACAAGTGACCCCATTTTGGAAAGAAGACACCCCAAGGTATTTCATGATGGTCATAGTGATTTCATGGAAGTTTTTATTTTTTGTCACAAGTTAGTGGAATATGAGACTTTGTAAGAAAAAAAAATAAATAATCATCATTTTCCGCTAACTTGTGACAAAAAATAAAAAGTTCTATGAACTCACTATGCCCATCAGCGAATACCTTAGGGTGTCTACTTTCCGAAATGGGGTCATTTGTGGGGTGTTTCTACTGTCTGGGCATTGTAGGACCTCAGGAAACATGACAGGTGCTCAGAAAGTCAGAGCTGCTTCAAAAAGCGGAAATTCACATTTTTGTACCATAGTTTGTAAACGCTATAACTTTTACCCAAATCATTTTTTTTTTTTACCCAAACATTTTTTTTTTATCAAAGACATGTAGAACAATAAATTTAAAGAAAAATTTATATATGGATGTCGTTTTTTTTTGCAAGATTTTACAACTGAAAGTGAAAAATTTAATTTTTTTTTTGCAAAAAAATCGTTAAATTTCGATTAATAACAAAAAAAGTAAAAATGACAGCAGCAATGAAATACCACCAAATGAAAGCTCTATTAGTGAGAAGAAAAGGAGGTAAAATTAATTTAGGTGGTAAGTTGCATGACCGAGCAATAAACCGCTAAAGTTGTGGAGTGCCGATTTGTAAAAAAGGGCCTGGTTTTTAGGGGGGTATAAACCTGTGGTCCTTAAGTGGTTAAGTCAATGGGTCTGCAAAAATATGCGGATCGCACATGGACCACATCCATATCTTGCCGATCCACGGACCGCAAAATACATGAGTGTGGGCCAGGGCCAGTCACAAGAGGGCCAGAGGAGGGCAGGGGTGACGGGTGGAGTAAAAAAAATAACATACCAAGTGTCAAGTTCAGTGTCTTGGCAGGGACAGTGGGCACAGGGGCCACCTCCAGTCCTCACTCACTTTCTCCTGAGTTGCTGGTTTGCTGCAGGCCTCACACATTAAGCACCAACTCTGATGTGCTGAAAAGCTAGGAGAAGACCAGATGTGGGTGAAGCTACCGATGGGGGCGGAGCTACCCTCATCACTAGACGGGGGCGGAGCTACCGTCATCACTAGACGGGGGCGGAGCTACCGACACAGTGAAGTGGCTCAGCAGCACAGGCCTGCCACAGGAGGCAGGGCGATCACAGATACAGCTCAGGACGGGCTGCCCAGGCCCTGCTGCTCAGAGCTGTGGACGGCACAGCACGTCCTCAGACTCAAGACAGTGACCCGCAGATTGCCAGGGGGGCCCCTTCTACATGCTGGATGGAGTTATGAATGGTGAATCTTGGAGCGGGCGGCTCTCTGCTTCACCATTATAATCAGCTGTCTGTGCGTCCTGTGGAGGGCCCCCTCCCACGCTGGGCCCCTGTGCAGCTAAACCGGCTGCACAGGTGGTATGTCCGCCCCTGACGTATGCACTGTAGGCAGTCACGGTCCTGAAACCTAACAGCGCACGCATGCACAGTTGGATCGGGATACAGCGATCAGTATACAAGTGCCCAGACATGCGCAGTATTAGGTCCCGACTCGTACTAACACTGAGAGCAACATGTCGACTCGTACTAACATGTCGGGGGGCAGAGAGTGATTTATGTTATATTTTAGCCAGCCAGTTACCTGCAAAGCAATGGTTCTGATATACTAATGAGCAAATAGTGAGCGCTAGGAAGGCATTTACAATCCGTCGGTAGCGTACTGTGATACAAACAGTGTGCATCAAACAAAGCACGGTAGACTCTGTGTGAAGATAGAGGAGTGAGCCAGGCAGCCTAAAGTGAAGTCCTGTCCTTTAGTCGTCTCACAGCTATACCCAGACTATTACTAGCGGTAGTGCAGACACGGCTGATAGTTTTAAATATGTGAGTTCTAGGTAGTAATTTTAATGATAAACAATAAATGTTAATTTTTAGAAATTATAAACAACACGTGTCAACCTAGAGACAATCACTGGTCATACTGACCATTTGTAAATAATTAGTTTGTTATGTCTCAACACGTGTGAGTCGGTCTAATGTAATTAAAGTGTGGTCAGATATATCTTGGCACCGACACTGTGTGCCAGAGATTCACTTGCCACTGAATGTGGCCATATAGCTCCGGGATGCCCTTCTAGGAGAAATATTTCCTTCCGGGGACCTTCCATTGCGGTGTGCCAATGGCCACAATTTTTCTAAAAGCCTCCAAGTTCACCAGTTTATATGGCAGTAGTTGTCGGGCTAGCAGTTCCGACAAGCCAGCGGTCAGCCGTTGGCAAGAGGGTTATCCAGCGTCATCATCTTTTTTCGCTGAAACATTTGGGCCACGGAAGCCTGACTTTTGCCAGATGAATGTGACAACGGCATGGTGGAAGGTGGAGTGGAGGACAAATGGGAGGAGAGAGGAGAAGGAGAAGAGTCAGGACGTGGAGCACCAGGAGTGTGTCTTTGTGGGTTCTGATGGTGGTGCTCCCACTGGGCTCGGTGATGGGAGGCCAGGTGCCTTCTTAAGTCGGTCGTCCCTAGGTGCGTGTTGGGCTTACCGCGACATATGCGTTGACATCACAGGCTGCAGATGGCAACACTATTGTCAGCAACGGACACATTAAAAAAAGCCCACATGGCGGAGCCATGTGCCGACGTCCTGGGAGCGCCAGATGTGACTGTGCATGGTGGATGGCTCATTCCAGATACATTAGCAGTCTGCTTTTTGCCTCCTGTGCACTTTAAGTTCTGCCTGCTTCTCCTCCTTCTTCTCCCTAATCTGCTGCTCCGTCTCCCCCTCTGAACTTTCCTCTTCTTCCTCTCTTGTATGTACCAAAGTGACGTCCATAGACACGTCATCATCAACCCCTTCACCAACACTGACATTAGAGATCTCGGAGTAGGCAGCAAAAGTGGGGACCTCCCTCCTTGGGCTGATCTGGGTACTGTCATCAGACTGCCTCGGTGGCGACGGTTTATACCTCCTCTTCCTGATCCGAAGCCAAGAATGGCTGCGCATCGGTAGGGTCTTGTAATGGATGGGAAAATAATTCCTCTGACTCAAGCGGAGGGGATATAGTGGTGGTGGTGGTGGTTTCTTTGGGGGTGCACACAGCAGAGAGTGAAGAGGGCCCAGATAGAGAGGATGAGGAGAGTGCAGAAGCGGAAGGCTGAGTGAGTCACTCAACCGAGTCTGGTGCGTTCTTTGACCTAATCGCACGCACATTCTGCAACCCCCATTTAGGCTCCGGCCTGGTGCACCTGCCCGACCCCTACCACCCCTGCGGAATGACCTGCCTCTTCCTCTGCCTGTTATTTTCAAATTGACCCTATGACAAAGTCCCTATAGAAGAGCAGTATTTGTGGAAGATGGTATATCACACCCCTGCCTCAATCAGTTTTTTTGGGGGGTCAACTGGTATATCACACCAGTAGAAATTATTTGTTCTAATAGCGTTTATCACTATCTGTAGCTAAGGTACTGCAGAAAAACCGCAAACAAATGCTGCACTACCCAAATGCACTATATAGAAAGTATATAATTGGTATATAACACCCCTGCTTCAATCACTTTTTTTGGGGGGGCAAGTGATATATCACACCAAATCAGTGACTTCAACACAAACTTACTGCTGACACCCTCTCCACTCTTTTATTTTTCAGTCTATATAGCTTTTTGAATGCTTGTTTTTTGCGTTACAAGTTGTAGTCTTTAATGGTGCCATTTTGGGGTACACATAACTTTCTGATTAACTTTTATTAACTCTTTCTTGGAGGGAGATAGGAGAAACAGCAATACTGCCACTGCGTTTTTACGTTATAAATTTTATAACCTTCATTTTTGTGTTATAAACAATATGATATCTTTATTCTCTGGGTCAGTACGATTACAGTGATACCAAATACATATAGTTTTTTTTTACATTTAACTACTTTTTGTGCAATACACCCCCTTTTTTTTAAAGAAAAATATGTTTTTGCATTGCCGCTTTCCTACACCCATAACTTTTTTATTTTTCTTTCTATGGATATGTGTGAGGACGTGATTTTTGCTTTTTGATCGCTTGCTATTACGTTTTTTCGGTGACAACTAAGAATAAATTTGAAATTCTGTCTTTTTCTTATTTTTTTTTTACGTCGTTCACCATAGGGGATAATTTACATGATAGTCTGGGTTGTTACGGACGCGGCAGTACCAAACATATGAGGAAGATGGTTTTTTTGCAATTTTTGTTCATTGAAAAGCATATTTTTAAATGGAAAAAAAAAAGCGTATTTTTTTAAATAGGATTTTTTTTTATTGAATAGATTAGTCGTTTTTACTTTTTTTCCCCACCTAATAGTCCCACAAGGGGACTATAACAGACAGCTTTCTGACCCCTTAAGGACCCTGCCTTTTTTTACCTTAAGGACCAGGCCATTTTTGGAAATCTGACATGTGTCACTTTATGTAGTAATACCTTTAAAATGCTTTTACTTATCCAGGCCATTCGGAGATTCTTTTCTCGTTACATATTGTACTTAATGACAGTTGTAAATTTGAGAAGAAGAATATAAACTCCAGTTTTTGCGATGTGATAAATTTCATTTAATCAGAAATGCGGTAAATCATATACGTATATGTTTCAAAATTACCCATTGGACCCAGGAGGTCAATAATAATGGTTCAATAGTCTGAGACTATAAATTCCTGTTTCTGGTCTTTTATCTAAAACATAACTTTTATTCCTTATTTTTAAATTCTAAACCAAAACCAAAAACCAAAAGAGAAATTTTTATTTTATTTTATTTTTTTAAATACATATGGAGGGGTACTTCGGTAGGGGCTATAGTGTGTGAGAATTACTATCACTTAGTATAGTGGAATCAGGGGGATATTATCTTCATATCCACCTGGAGGTAGTATGTTAGTAGTCTGTATAATTGTTGTTTTTATAGTGTCTGCAGTGTCATCTGGCACCAAACACTCTGTAAACTAGACTACACCCTATTAGCTAATCGACCGTAGGGAAGCAACTTTTGCTACTTTGGATTATTCTCCTTTCTAGGATTCTACTGTCTCCCCAGTCGATTGCTACTAACTCCTCAAACTAATTAGTCTATGCTGCCCCTATCATACGAGCATGTGCACGCAGCGTCTGCAGATCGCTGCACTAATGCTCAGATGAGTACCCTACCATAATCCTTAAAACACATTAAAGACGCAGCTCCCCCGGCGTCTTCAGGGGAAATGGAGCCACAACTAACACGAGCGTTTGCTATGAAAAGTCCTATATACCCATAGGGCATGCGCACAAATTGCATAAGTGGGGATCCTGAACTTTCTAAGTCTTAGCGCATGCGCGTCTAATATTTGGAACCTTGAATTATTCTAAGTTTCTAACACGTGCGCACAATTAGCCTCTGCATTGGTTTAGAATATCTACACCGTGATTTTAGATATGGATATGATTGGCCATAAAAGATGTTTGCTAACGTGAAATGGGAACACTCATAGGTTACTGATTGTTAAGATCCGCCCTATGGGTATATAGGACTTATCATAGCAAATGCTCGTGTTAGTTGTGGCTCCATTTCCCCTGAAGATGCAGTTTTTGCGTTGAAACATGTCGGGGGAGCTGCGTCTTTAATGTGTTTTAAGGATTATGGTAGGGTACTCATCTGAGCATTAGCGCAGCGATCTGTTGCTTTACACCCACATTTTTCAGAAAATGTACTTTTCAGCAAACAGGTGTCTCACAGAAGGCAGAAACCGTTTTTAAAGGATTTCAAAGCACACATTTCTGAAAATGAAAAATTACAAGCAAACCCCAATATTTCACTTTCACAAGGGGTTAAAGGAGAAAATGCACCTAGTATGTGTTCCCCATTTTCTGCCCATTCAGGAAACACCGATATGTGCTGTTAGCCTGCTGTATGGGCGCACAGCAGGGCTCTAGGGGCAAAGTGCATAATATGGATTTTGCAGGCATAAATAAACAGACATGGATTTTAGGTGCCATGTTGCATTAAAAAAATTTCCTGAGGTCCCCAGAAATTAAAAACCCCAAGAAATGACCCTATTTTGGAAAGAGCACCCCCGTACGAACATTTTAAGGGGTGGAAAGGGCACTTTTGACCTAACAGTTGTCTCACAGAGAAGAATATGTGGTGGATGTTGGAAAGTGGATATGCAAGCGAGGTGGACTAAATCAGAGATATAAAGTGGAAATATTACAGTGAGCATAAAGAATTAAATTTAATTAATACTCCGTGGATGAGTGGTAGATAGGGTTGAGCGAACCCTAACTGTAAAGTTCGGGTTGGTACCGAACATTATGATTTTTGGACCCCGGACCCGAACCCGAACATTTCAGTAAAAGTTCGGGTTCGGTGTTCGGTGATTTCTTAGTGCTATTTGAAAGGCTGCAGAGCAGCCAATCAACAAGCGTTTAACTGTCTGACCTTAGAAGCCATCACAGCCATGCCTACTAATGGCATGGCTGTGAATAGCCAGTGCAGCATGTGACCCAGCCTCTATATAAGCTGGAGTCACGTAGCGCTGCACGTCACTCTGCTGTTTCTAGTGGAGGGAGAGGATGCTGCTGCTGTGAGCAAGAGAATAGGAAAGAATCTTCAATCTGAAGTGCTTGTTAACTCAGCGATCTACCGAGATTTTGTTTTGTGGGTGCAGTGCACAATCTTTTTACTCTGCCCTGAGCCGAGTGATACAGAAAATTAACTTTTATCCATCTGTTAGTTAGGTGGGCGGCGGCTGCCATTTTATGCAAGCTCAGTGCAACAGTACAGCATATGTGTCTTTGCTGCATCTGTACGTATGAAATTCCAGCGTTATATACTGCAGTCATATTGTGTTATTAAAAAACACCATTTTGGGCAAAATACTTAATTTTCGGCATTGTCTGCATCTGTCAGTGTGAGATACACGCTTTAGATACTGCTGTGCTATTCTGTTATTTAAAAAAAACACAAATTTTGGGCCAAATACTTAATTTGCGGCCTCTTCTGCATCTGTCAGTGTGAAACTAAAGCGTTATATACTGCTGTTATATTCTGTTATTAAAAAACACCCTTATTTGGCAAAGTACTTAATATTGCAGCCTTTGCTGCATCTGTGATTGTTAAAAACAAGCTTTAAATACTTCAATAATTTTCTGGCTTTTAAAAAACACCCATTTTTTGCAATACCCTCCATCTGGGGCCTCGGCCGCATTTGTCAGTGTGCAATTTAAGCTAGAAATACAGCCATAATTTTCTGGGTTTTAAAAAACATCCTTTTTGGGCAAAATACTCAATTTTACAGCCCTTGCTTCATTTGTACGTGTGAAATTCAAGTGTTATATACTGCTGTCATATTCTATTATTAAAAAAAACACCCCTTTTGGGCAAAATACTTAATTTGCAGCCTTGTCTGCATCTGTCAGTGAGAAATTCAAGCATATATACTACTGTCATCTTATGTTAGTAAAAAAACACCCTTTTTGGGCAAAGTACTTAATATTGCAGCCTTTGCTACATCTGTGATTGTTAAAAACGAGCTTGAAATACTTCAATAATTTTCTGGGTTTTAAAAAACACCCATTATTGGCAATACCCTCCATCTGGGGCGTCTGCCACATTAGTCTGTGTGCAATTTAAGCTAGAAATACAACTATATTTTTCTGGGTTTTAAAAAACACCCTTTTTGGACAAAATACTAAATTTTACAGCCCTTGCTGCATCTGTAAGTGTGAAATTGAAGCGTTATATACTGCTGTCATATTCTGTAATAAAAAAAATAAAATTTTTGGGCAAAATACTTACTTTGTGGCCTTGTCTGCATCTGTCAGTGTAAGATACACGCTTTAGATACTGCTGTGCTATTCTGATATTAAAATACACCCTTTTTGGGCAAAGTACTTAACCGCCTCCGGACCGCCTAATGCAGTATCGCGTTCCGGAGGCGGCTGTCTCAGGCAGAGTCACGCATATACGGAATCATCTTGGGAGACGCGAGATTTCCTGTGAACGCGCGCACACAGGCGCGCGCGTTCACAGGAACTGCAGGTAAGAGAGTGGATCAACAGCCTGCCACCGGCGATCGTTCGCTGGCAGGCTGTAGATGCAATTTTTTTAACCCCAAACAGGTATATTAGACGCTGTTTTGATAACAGCATCTAATATACCTGCTACCTGGTCCTCTGGTGGTCCCTTTTGCTTGGATCGACCACCAGAGGACACATGCAGCTCTGTAATAAGTAGCACCAAGCACCACACTACACTACACCCCCCCTGTCACTTATTAACCCCTTATTAACCCCTGATCACCCCATATAGACTCCCTGATCACCCCCCTGTCATTGATCACCCCCCTGTAAGGCTCCATTGAGACGTCCGTATGTATTTTACGGATCCACAGATCCAGAAATAGGATCCTCAAAACACATACGGACGTCTGAATGGAGCCTTACAGGGGGGTGATCAATGACAGGGGGGTGATCACCCCATATAAACTCCCTTATCACCCCCCTGTCATTGATCACCCCCCTGTAAGGCACCATTCAGACGTCCGTATGTGTTTCACGGATCCACGGATGCATGGATCGGATCCGCAAAACACATACGGACGTCTGAATGGAGCCTTACAGGGGGGTTATCAATGACAGGGGGGTGATCACCCCATATAGACTCCCTGATAACCCCCCTGTCATTGATCACCCCCATGTCATTGATCACCCTACCTGTAAAGCTCCATTTAGACGTCCGTATGTGTTTGTTTTGCGGATCCGATCCATGGATCCGTGGATCCGTAAAACACATACGGACGTCTGAATGGAGCCTCACAGGGGGGTGATCAATGACAGGGGGTTGATCACCCCATATAGACTCCCTGATCACCCCCCTGTCACTGATCACCCCCCTGTCATTGATCACCCCCCTGTAAGGCTCCATTCAGACGTCCGTATGTGTTTTGCGGATCCGTGGATCCGCAAAACACGGACACCGCGGATCCGCAAAACACATACGGACGTCTGAATGGAGCCTTACAGGGGGGTGATCAATGACAGGGTGGTGATCACACCATATAGACTCCCTGATCACCCCCCTGTCATTGATCACCCCCCTGTCATTGATCACCCCCCTGTAAGGCTCCATTCAGATGTCCAGATGTGTTTTACGGATCCACGGATCCATGGATCAGATCCGCAAAACACATACGGACGTCTGAATGGAGCCTTACAGGGGGGTGATCAATGACAGGGAGGTGATCACCCCATATAGACTCCCTGATCACCCCCCTGTCATTGATCACCCCCTGTAAGGCTCCATTCAGACGTCCGTATGTGTTTTACAGATCCATGGATCGGATCCGCAAAACACATACGGACGTCTGAATGGAGCCTTACAGGGGGGTGATCAATGACAGGAGGGTGATCACCCCATATAGACTCCCTGATCACCCCCCTGTCATTGATCACCCCCCTGCCATTTATCACACCCCTGTAAGGCTCCATTCAGAAGTCTGTATGTGTTTTGCGGATCCGCTGATCCGTGGCTCCGCAAAACACGGACACCGCGGATCCGCAAAACACATACGGACGTCTGAATGGAGTCTTACAGGGGGGTGATCAATGACAGGAGCGTGATCACCCCTTATAGACTCCCTGATCACCCCCCTGTCATTGATCACCCCCCTGTCATTGATCACCCCCCTGTAAGGCTCCATTCAGAGGTCCGTATGTGTTTTGCGGATCCACGGATCCATGGATCGGAGCCGCAAAACACATACGGACGTCTGAATGGAGCTTTACAGGGGGGTGATCAATGACAGGGGGGTGATCACCCCATATAGACCATCTGATCAACCCCCTGTCATTGATAACCCCCCTGTCATTGATCACCCCCCTGTAAGGCTCCATTCAGACGTCCGTGTGTGTTTTGCGAATCCGTGGATCCGCAAAACACGGACATTGCGTATCCGCAAAACACATACGGACGTCTGAATGGAGCCTTACAGGGGGTGATCAATGACAGGGTGGTGATCACCCCATATAGACTCCCTGATCACCCCCCTGTCATTGATCACCCCCCTGTAAGGCTCCATTCAGATGTCCGGATGTGTTTTACGGATCCACGGATCCATGGATCGGATCCGCAAAACGCATACGGACGTCTGAATGGAGCCTTACAGGGGGGTGATCAATGATAGGGGGGTGATCACCCCATATAGACTCCCTGATCACCCCCCTGTCATTGATCACCCCCCTGTCATTGATCACCCCCCTGTAAGGCTCCATTCAGACGTTCGTATGTGTTTTGCGGATCCACGGATCGGATCCGCAAAACACATACGGGCGTCTGAATGGAGCCTTATAGGGGGGTGATCAATGACAGTGGGTTGATCACCCCATATAGACTCCCTGATCACCCCCCTGTCATTGATCACCCCCATGTCATTGATTACCCCCCTGTAAGGCTCCATTCAGACGTCCGTATGTGTTTTGTGGATCCGATCCATGGATCCGTGGATCCGTAAAACACATACGGACGTCTGAATGGAGCCTTACAGGGGGGGTGATCATGGACAGGGGGGTGATCAGGGAGTCTATATGGGGTGATCACCCCCCTGTCATTAATCACCCCCCTGTAAGGCTCCATTCAGACGTCCGTATGTGTTTTTTACGGATCCACGGATCCATGGATCGCATCTGCAAAACACATACGGACGTCTGAATGGAGCCTTACAGGGGGGTGATCAATGACAGGGGGGTGATTACCCCACATAGACTCCCTGATCACCCCCCTGTCATTGATCACCCCCCTGTAAGGCTCCATTAAGAGGTCCGTATGTGTTTTGCGGATCCACGGATCCATGGATCGTATCCGCAAAACACATACGGACGTCTGAATGGAGCCTTACAGGGGGGTGATCAATGACAGGGGGGTGATCACCCATATAGACTCCCTGATCACCCCCCTGTCATTGATCACCCCCCTGTCATTGATCACCCCCCTGTAAGGCTCCATTCAGACGTCAGTATGTGTTTTGTGGATCCGCAAAACACGAACACCGCGGATCAGCAAAACACATACGGAAATCTGAATGGAGCCTTACAGGGAGGTGATCAATGACAGGGTGGTGATCACCCCATATAGACTCCCTGATCACCCCCCTGTCATTGATCACCCCCTTGTAAGGCTCCATTCAGACATTTTTTTGGCACAAGTTAGCGGAAATTATTATTTTTTTGTTTTTTGTTTTTTCTTACAAAGTCTCATATTCCACTAACTTGTGACAAAAAATAAAAGCTCACATGAACTCACCATACCCCTCACAGAATCCAAATGCGTAAAATTTTTTAGACATTTATATTCCAGACTTCTTCTCACGCTTTAGGGCCCCTAAAATGCCAGGGCAGTATAAATACCCCACATGTGACCCCATTTCGGAAAGAAGACACCCCAAGGTATTCGCTGAGGGGCATATTGAGTCCATGAAAGATTGAACTTTTTGTCCCAAGTTAGCGGAAAGGGAGACTGTGAGAAAAAAAAATAATAAATCAAATTCCGCTAACTTCTGCCAAAAAAAAATACATCTATGAACTCGCCATGCCCCTCATTGAATACCTTGGGGTGTCTTCTTTCCAAAATGGGGTCACATGTGGGGTATTTATACTGCCCTGGCATTTTAGGGGCCCTAAAGCGTGATAAGAAGTCTGGGATCCAAATGTCTAAAAATGCCCTCCTAAAAGGAATTTGGGCCCCTTTGTGCATCTAGGCTGCAAAAAAGTGTCACACATGTGGTATCGCCGTACTTAGGAGAAGTTGGGCAATGTGTTTTGGGGTGTCATTTTACATATACCCATGCTGGGTGAGATAAATATCTCGGTCAAATGCCAACTTTGTATAAAAAAATGGGAAAAGTTGTCTTTTAGAGAGATATTTATCTCACCCAGCATGGGTATATGTAAAAAGACACCCCAAAACATATTGGCCAACTTCTGTGGTATCGCCGTACTTAGGAGAAGTTGGGCAATGTGTTTTGGGGTGTCATTTTACATATACCCATGCTGGGTGAGAGAACTATCTTGGCAAAAGACAATTTTTCCCATTTTTTTATACAAAGTTGGCATTTGACCAAGATATTTATCTCACCCAGCATGGGTATATGTAAAATGACACCCCAAAACACATTGCCCAACTTCTCCTGAGTACGGCGATACCACATGTGTGACACTTTTTTGCAGGCTAGGTTGGCAAAGGGGCCCACATTCCAAAGAGCACCTTTAGGATTTCACAGGGCATTTTTTACACATTTTGATTTCAAACTACTTCTCACGCATTAGGGCCCCTAAAATGCCAGGTCAGTATAACTACCCCACAAATGACCCCATTTTGAAAAGAAGACACCCCAAGGTTTTCCGTGAGGGGTATGGCGAGTTCTTAGAATTTTTTATTTTTTGTCACAAGTTAGCGGAAAATGATGATTTTTTTCTTTTATTTTTTCTTACAAAGTCTCATATTCCACTAACTTGTGACAAAAAATAAAAACTTCCATGAACTCACTATACCCATCACGAAATACCTTGGGGTGTCTTCTTTCCAAAATGGGGTCACTTGTAGGGTAGTTATACTGCCCTGGCATTTTAGGGGCCCTAATGCGTGAGAAGTAGTTTGAAATCAAAATGTGTAAAAGATGCCCTGTGAAATCCTAAAGGTGCTCTATGGAATGTGGGCCCCTTTGCCCACCTAGGCTGCAAAAAAGTGTCACACATGTGATATCGCCGTACTCAGGAGAAGTTGGGCAATGTTTTTTGAGGTGTCTTTTTACATATACCCATGCTGGGTGAGATAAATATATCTCTAAAAGACAACTTTTCCAATTTTTTTTATACAAAGTTGTCATTTGACAGAGATATTTATCTCACCCAGCATGGGCATGTGTAAAAAGACCCCCAAAACACATTGCCCAACTTCTCCTGAGTACGGTGATACCACATGTGTGACACTTTTTTGCAGCCTAGGTGGGCAAAGGGGCCCACATTCCAAAGAGCACCTTTAGGATTTCACAGGGCATTTTTTACACATTTTGATTTCAAACTACTTCTCACGCATTAGGGCCCCTAAAATGCCAGGGCAGTATAACTACCCCACAAGTGACCCCATTTTGGAAAGAAGACACCCCAAGGTATTTCGTTATGGGCATAGTGAGTTCATGGAAGTTTTTATTTTTTGTCACAAGTTAGTGGAATATGAGACTTTGTAAGAAAAAAAAAAGAAAAAAGAAAAAATCATCATTTTTCGCTAACTTGTGACAAAAAATAAAAAGTTCTATGAACTCACTATGCCCATCAGTGAATACCTTAGGGTGTAGACTTTCCAAAATGTGGTCATTTGTGGGGTTTTTCTACTGTCTGGGCATTGTAGAACCTCAGGAAACATGACAGGTGCTCAGAAAGTCAGAGCTGCTTCAAAAAGAGGAAATTCACATTTTTGTACCATAGTTTGTAAACGCTATAACTTTTAAACAAACCATTTTTTTTTTTTACCCAAACATTTTTTTTTTATCAAAGACATGTAGAAAAATAAATTTAGAGAAAAATTTATATAGAAATGTAGTTTTTTTTTAAAAATTTTACAACTGAAAGTGAAAAATGTCTTTTTTTTGCAAAAATTTCGGTAAATTTTGATTAATAACAAAAAAATTAAAAATGTCAGCAGCAATGAAATACCACCAAATGAAAGCTTTATTAGTGAGAAGAAAAGGAGGTAAAAATCATTTGGTTGGTAAGTTGCATGACCGAGCAATAAACCGTGAAAGTAGTGTAGTGCAGAATTGTAAAAAGTGGTCTGGTCATTAAGGGTGTTTAAGCTAGGGGAGCTGAGGTGGTTAATATTGCAGCCTTTGCTGCATCTGTGATTGTTAAAAACAAGCTTTAAATACTTCAATAATTTTCTGGGCTTTAAAAAAACACCAATTTTTTGCAATATCCTCCCTCTGGGGCCTCGGCCGCATTAGTGTCACGGATGGTGTACAGGAAACAAGACAATGCAATAAAATTAATGACTCACTGGATCCACAACTAAGGAACAAAAGGGAGACCCCTGCATTAGATCTGCCACTCTCCCTCACTGCTCAGCCTATGCGAACACCCCAAAGGTGGATGGGCGCATATCCACGTACCTCGGCTATCTAATACCTGAAGACCCTACAATAGTGAGGGGACACGACCACCGGCTCCCTACACTAGACACGGAGGGAGTCAGGGTCTCCTGAAAATCCATCAGACAGAAAATCACAAATAAAGGAACAGCACTTAACTTGCAGAGGACTGGGAAATAGAAACAGCATGCACACACACTCCAGGAAGTTGTATAAGCCGCACACTACTGCATTATGGGGAGGAACTTAAAGGGAAGCAATCAGTCCAACTGCATGACAGCTGAGATAGACTAACGAGATGAGGAACAGAAATCAAAGCAAAGAAACTCAAGGAGGAGGATCTGGACGGCTCCTGTCAGAGCTTCTCAGCTGTCTGGTTGTGACAATTAGTCAGTGTGCAATTTAAGCTAGAAATATAGCTATATTTTTCTGGGTTTTAAAAAACACCCTTTTTGGGCAAAATACTCAATTTTACAGCCCTTGCTGCATCTGTACATGTGAAATTCAAGCGTTATATTCTGCTGTCATATTCTGTTATTTAAAAAAACACCCTTTTTTGCCAAAATACTTAATTTGCGGCTTTGTCTGCATCTGTCACTGTGAAATTAAAACATATATACTGCTGTCATCTTGTGTTAGTAAAAGCGTCTCCTGGGTCCCTCTGTGTCTGCCAGTGCCTGCCGGTGCCTTGGGGTGTTACTTCCTCACCTCTGGACGGATCCTGCTGTAGCGTCCTGTATGCTCCAGGGTGACATTGGAGCAAGGGGGACTGTCTTCCTCGGTGGTCTTTCTCCAGCCTTTCGATTGTCCCTCCGGTTTGCTTGCAGTGTGGTGACCCTCCTGATTGCGCTCCTCGCTCCTCCAAGCTGGGCCTGCTGACAGCCTGAAAGTGAAGATCGGTGAGACTGTTCCCTTACTGCTTGTCATAGGTGAGAGATCTGCTGCAATATGTGGTGGGTTATTTGGATTGGGGGTTTGGGAATGGGCTGCGATTTGTCTAGTGTGGGGAGGGAAATGTTTTTTGTTTTTTTTTCCTCTTCTTTTTAACCACTTAAGGACCACAGGTTTATACCCCCAGGTTTATTGCTCGGTCATGAAACTTACCACCCAAATGAATTTTACCTCCTTTTCTTCTCACTAATAGAGCTTTCATTTGGTGGTATTTCATTGCTGCTGACATTTTTACTTTTTTTGTTATTAATCGAAATTTAACGATTTTTTTGCAAAAAAATGACATTTTTCACTTTCAGTTGTAAAATTTTGTAAAAAAAAACGACATCCATATATAAATTTTTCTCTACATTTATTGTTCTACATGTCTTTGATAAAAAAAAAATGTTTGGGTAAAAAAAAAATGGTTTGGGTAAAAGTTATAGCGTTTAAAAACTATGGTACAAAAATGTGAATTTCTGCTTTTTGAAGCAGCTCTGACTTTCTGAGCACCTGTCATGTTTCCTGAGGTTCTACAATGCCCAGACAGTAGAAACACCCCACAAATGACCACATTTCGGAAAGTAGACACCCTAAGGTATTCACTGATGGGCATAGTGAGTTCATAGAACTTTTTATTTTTTGTCACAAGTTAGTGGAAAATGATGATTTATTTTTATTTTTTTTCTTACAAAGTCTCATATTCCACTAACTTGTGACAAAAAATAAAAACTTCCATGAACTCACTATGCCCATCACGAAATACCTTGGGGTGTCTTCTTTCCAAAATGGGGTCACTTGTGGGCTAGTTATACTGCCCTGGCATTTTAGGGGCCCAAATGCGTGCAAAGTACACTGCTCAAAAAAATAAAGGGAACACAAAAATAACACATCCTAGATCTGAATTAATTAAATATTCTTCTGAAATACTTTGTTCTTTACATAGTTGAATGTGCTGACAACAAAATCACACAAAAATAAAAAAATGGAAATCTAATTTTTCAACCCATGGAGGTCTGGATTTGGAGTCACACTCAAAATTAAAGTGGAAAAACACACTACAGGCTGATCCAACTTTGATGTAATGTCCTTAAAACAAGACAAAATGAGGCTCAGTAGTGTGTGTGGCCTCCACGTGCCTGTATGACCTCCCTACAACGCCTGTGCATGCTCCTGATGAGGTGGCGGACGGTCTCCTGAGGGATCTCTTCCCAGACCTGGACTAAAGCATCTGCCAACTCCTGGACAGTCTGTGGTGCAACGTGACGTGGGTGGATAGAGCGAGACATGATGTCCCAGATGTGCTCAATTGGATTCAGGTCTGGGGAACGGGCGGGCCAGTCCATAGCATCAATGCCTTCGTCTTGCAGGAACTGCTGACACACCCCAGCCACATGAGGTCTAGCATTGTCTTGCATTAGGAGGAACCCAGGGCCAACCGCACCAGCATACGGTCTCACAAGGGGTCTGAGGATCTCATCTCGGTACCTAATGGCAGTCAGGCTACCTCTGGCGAGCACATGGAGGGCTGTGCGGCCCTCCAAAGAAATGCCACCCCACACCATTACTGACCCAATGCCAAACCGGTCATGCTGGAGGATGTTGCAGGCAGCAGAACGTTCTCCACGGCATCTCAAGACTCTGTCAAGTCTGTCACATGTGCTCAGTGTGAACCTGCTTTCATCTGTAAAGAGCACAGGGCGCCAGTGGCGAATTTGCCAATATTGGTGTTCTATGGAAAATGCGAAACGTCCTGCACGGTGTTGGGCTGTAAGCACAACACCCACCTGTGGACGTCGTGCCCTCATATCACCCTCATGGAGTCTGTTTCTGGCCGTTTGAGCAGACACATGCACATTTGTGGCATGCTGGAGGTCATTTGGCAAGGCTCTGGCAGTGCTCCTCCTGTTCCTCCTTGCACAAAGGCAGAGGTAGCGGTCCTGCTGCTGGGTTGTTACCCTCCTACGACCTCCTCCACGTCTCCTGATGTACTGGCCTGTCTCGTGGTAGCGCCTCCATGCTCTGGACACTACGCTGACAGACACAGCAAACCTTCTTGCCACAGCTCGCATTGATGTGCCATCCTGGATAAGCTGCATTACCTGAGCCACTTGTGTGGGTTGTAGACTCTGTCTCATGCTACCACTAGAGTGAAAGCACCGCCAGCATTCAAAAGTGACCAAAACATCAGCCAGGAAGCATAGGAACTGAGAAGTGATCTGTGGTCACCACCTGCAGAACCACTCCTTTATTAGGGGTGTCTTGCTAATTGCCTATAATTTCCACCTGTTGTCTATATCATTTGCACAACAGCATGTGAAATTGATTGTCACTCAGTGTTGCTTCCTAAGTGGACAGTTTGATTTCACAGAAGTGTGATTGACTTGGAGTTACATTGTGTTGTTTAAGTGTTCCCTTTATTTTTTTGAGCAGTGTAGTTTGAAATCAAAATCTGTAAAAAATGGCCGGTGAAATTCGAAAGGTGCTCTTTGGAATGTGGGCCCCTTTGCCCACCTAGGCTGCAAAAAAGTGTCACACATGTGGTATTGCCGTACTCAGGAGAAGTTGGGCAATGTGTTTTGGGGTGTCATTTTACATATACCCATGCTGGGTGAGAGAACTATCTTGGCAAAAGACAACTTTTCCCATTTTTTTATACAAAGTTGGCATTTGACCAAGATATTTATCTCACCCAGCATGGGTATATGTAAAATGACACCCCAAAACACATTTCCCAACTTCTCCTGAGTACGGCGATACCACATGTGTGACACTTTTTTGCAGGCTAGGTGGGCAAAGAGGCCCACATTCCAAAGAGCACCTTTAGGATTTCACCGGCCATTTTTTACAGATTCTGATTTCAAACTACTTACCACACATTAGGGCCCCTAGAATGCCAGGGCAGTATAACTACCCCACAAGTGACCCCATTTTGGAAAGAAGACACCCCAAGGTATTCCGCGAGGGGCATGGTGAGTTCCTAGAATTTTTTATTTTTTGTCACAAGTTAGCGGAAAATTATGATTTTTTTTTTTTTTCTTACAAAGTCTCGTATTACACTAACTTGTGACAAAAAATAAAAACTTCCATGAACTCACTATGCCCATCACGAAATACCTGGGGGTGTCTTCTTTCCAAAATGGGGTCACTTGTGGGGTAGTTATACTGCCCTGGCATTTTAGGGGCCCGAATGCGTGAGAAGTAGTTTGAAATCAAAATCTGTAAAAAAATGGCCGGTGAAATCCGAAAGGTGCTCTTTGGAATGTGGGCCCCTTTGCCCACCTAGGCTGCAAAAAAGTGTCATACATCTGGTATTGCCGTACTCAGGAGAAGTTGGGCAATGTGTTTTGGGGTGTCATTTTACATATACCCATGCTGGGTGAGATAAATATCTCGGTCAAATGCCAACTTTGTATAAAAAAATTGGAAAAGTTGTCTTTTGCCAAGATATTTCTCTCACCCAGCATGGGTATATGTAAAAAGACACCCCAAAACACATTGCCCAAATTCTCCTGAGTACAGTGATAACAGATGTGTGACACTTTTTTGCAGCCTAGGTGGGCAAAGGGGCCCACATTCCAAAGAGCATCTTTTGCAGCCTAGATGCGTAAAGGGGCCCACATTCCTTTTATGAGGGCATTTTTAGACATTTGGATCCCAGAATTCTTCTCACGCTTTAGGGCCCCTAAAATGCCAGGGCACAAGTTAGCGGAAATTTTTTTTTTCTCACAAAGTCTCCCTTTCCGCTAACTTGGGACAAAAATTTTAATCTTTCATGGACTCAATATGCCCCTCACGGAATACCTTGGGGTGTCTTCTTTCCGAAATGGGGTCACAAGTGGGGTATTTATACTGCCCTGGCATTCTAGGGGCCCTAAAGCGTGAGAAGAAGTCTGGAATATAAATGTCTAAAAAATTTTTACGCATTTGGATTCCGTGAGGGGTATGGTGAGTTCATGTGAGATTTTATTTTTTGTCACAAGTTAGTGGAATATGAGACTTTGTAAGAAAAAAAGAATTTCCGCTAACTTGGGCCAAAAAAATGTCTGAATGGAGCCTTACAGGGGGGTGATCAATGACAGGGGGGTGATCAATGACAGGGGGGTGATCAGGGAGTCTATATGGGGTGATCACCCCCCTGTAAGGCTCCATTCCGATGTCCGTATGTGTTTTGCGGATCCGATCCGTGGATCCGTAAAAAACATACGGACATCTGAATGCAGCCTTACAGGGGGGTGATCAATGACAGGGGGGTGATCAGAGAGTCTATATGGGGTGATCACCCCCCTGTCATTGATCACCCCCCTATAAGGCTCCATTCAGATGTCCGTATGTGTTTTGCGGATCCGATCCATGTATCCGTGGATCCGTAAAAAACATACGGTCATCTGAATGGAGCCTTACAGGGGGGTGATCAATGACAGGGGGGTGATCAATGACAGGGGGGTGATCAGGGAGTCTATATGGGGTGATCACCCCCCTGTCATTGATCACCCCCCTATAAGGCTCCATTCAGATGTCCGTATGTGTTTTGCGGATCCGATCCATGTATCTGTGGATCCGTAAAAAACATACGGACATCTGAATGCAGCCTTACAGGGGGGTGATCAATGACAGGGGGGTGATCAATGACAGGGGGGTGATCAGGGAGTCTATATGGGGTGATCACCCCCCTGTCATTGATCACCCCCCTATAAGGCTCCATTCAGATGTCCGTATGTGTTTTGCGGATCCGATCCATGTATCCGTGGATCCGTAAAAAACATACAGACATCTGAATGCAGCCTTACAGGGGGTTGATCAATGACAGGGGGGTGATCAATGACAGGGGGGTGATCAGGGAGTCTATATGGGGTGATCACCCCCCTGCCATTGATCACCCCCCTGTAAGGCTCCATTCCGATGTCCGTATGTGTTTTGCGGATCCGATCCATGTATCCGTGGATCCGTAAAAAACATACAGACATTTGAATGCAGCCTTACAGGGGGGTGATCAATGACAGGGGGGTGATCAATGACAGGGGGGTGATCAGGGAGTCTATATGGGGTGATCACCCCCCTGTCATTGATCACCCCCCTATAAGGCTCCATTCAGATGTCCGTATGTGTTTTGCGGATCCGATCCATGTATCCGTGGATCCGTAAAAAACATACGGACATCTGAATGCAGCCTTACAGGGGGGTGATCAATGACAGGGGGGTGATCAGGGAGTCTATATGGGGTGATCACCCCCCTGTCATTGATCACCCCCCTGTAAGGCTCCATTCAGATGTCCGTATGTGTTTTGCGGATCCGATCCATGTATCCGTGGATCCGTAAAAAACATACGGACATCTGAATGCAGCCTTACAGGGGGGTGATCAATGACAGGGGGGTGATCAATGACAGGGGGGTGATCAGGGAGTCTATATGGGGTGATCACCCCCCTGTCATTGATCACCCCCCTATAAGGCTCCATTCAGATGTCCGTATGTGTTTTGCGGATCCGATCCATGTATCCGTGGATCCGTAAAAAACATACAGACATCTGAATGCAGCCTTACAGGGGGTTGATCAATGACAGGGGGGTGATCAATGACAGGGGGGTGATCAGGGAGTCTATATGGGGTGATCACCCCCCGGCCATTGATCACCCCCCTGTAAGGCTCCATTCCGATGTCCGTATGTGTTTTGCGGATCCGATCCATGTATCCGTGGATCCGTAAAAAACATACAGACATTTGAATGCAGCCTTACAGGGGGGTGATCAATGACAGGGGGGTGATCAATGACAGGGGGGTGATCAGGGAGTCTATATGGGGTGATCACCCCCCTGTCATTGATCACCCCCCTATAAGGCTCCATTCAGATGTCCGTATGTGTTTTGCGGATCCGATCCATGTATCCGTGGATCCGTAAAAAACATACGGACATCTGAATGCAGCCTTACAGGGGGGTGATCAATGACAGGGGGGTGATCAGGGAGTCTATATGGGGTGATCACCCCCCTGTCATTGATCACCCCCCTGTAAGGCTCCATTCAGATGTCCGTATGTGTTTTGCGGATCCGATCCATGTATCCGTGGATCCGTAAAAAACATACGGACATCTGAATGCAGCCTTACAGGGGGGTGATCATTGACAGGGGGGTGATCAGGGAGTCTATATGGGGTGATCACCCCCCTGTCATTGATCACCCCCTATAAGGCTCCATTCAGATGTCCGTATGTGTTTTGCGAATCCGATCCATGTATCCGTGGATCCGTAAAAAACATACGGACATCTGAATGCAGCCTTACAGGGGGGTGATCAATGACAGGGGGGTGATCAATGACAGGGGGGTGATCAATGACAGGGGGGTGATCAGGAAGTCTATATGGGGTGATCACCCCCCTGTAAGGCTCCATTCAGACGTCTGTATGTGTTTTGCGGATCCGATCCATGTATCCGTGGATCCGTAAAAAACATACGGACATCTGAATGGAGCCTTACAGGGGGGTGATCAATGACAGGGGGGTGATCAGGGAGTCTATATGGGGTGATCACCCCCGTCATTGATCACCCCCCTGTAAGGCTCCATTCAGACGTCCGTATGTGTTTTGCGGATCCGATCCATGTATCAGTGGATTCGTAAAAATCATACGGACGTCTGAATGGAGCCTTACAAGGGGGTGATCAATGACAGGGGGGTGATCAATGACAGGGGGGTGATCAGGGAGTCTATATTGGTTGATCAGTGGTGATCAGGGGGTTAATAAGGGGTTAATAAGTGACAGGAGGGGGGTGTAGTGTAGTGTAGTGGTGTTTGGTGCTACATATTACTGAGCTACCTGTGTCTTCTGGTGGTCGATCCAAACAAAAGGGACTACCAGAGGACCAGGTAGCAGGTATATTAGACGCTGTTATCAAAACAGCGTCTAATATACCTGTTAGGGGTTAAAAAAATCGCATCTCCAGCCTGCCAGCGAACGATCGCTGCTGGCAGACTGGAGATCCACTCGCTTACCTTCCGATCCTGTGTTCACAGGAAATCTCGGCTCATGCGAGATGACGCCAATCGGCGTTAGTGTGACCTGGGAGCGCCGCAGCGATGACGCCTTTTGGCGTTAGCGTGGCGGGAAGTGGTTAATTGCTGATAATAATGTCAACCAGAAGTCTTACCTGGAACGTTAGGGGTCTGGGGGATAGAAGAAAGAGACAAGCGTTTTTTGATGTGATGCGTACACACCTTCCAGCAATCGTATGTTTGTTAGAAACACATCTTACCGGGGAGACCTCCAGGATGGTCACCAAGGGATGGGGTGCGCACATGTACCACTCTACCTTCTCTAGCTATTCTAGGGGAGTGACTGTTTTTATTCATAGAACGATCTACTTCATGTGCGAGACATCCTCTGTTGACCACCAGGGGAGATTTGTCTTCCTGTACTGTAAGCTGGTGGAGAAGATGTGCATTCTAGCCTTTGTCTATATTCCACCTCCATTCTCTTTCTCAGTACTCAATTCTCTGTTAACATTTATGGATAAATGGCCAGAATGCCCTACATTGATTATTGGAGACTTTAACTGTGTTATCAATCCTGCGCTAGATAGGGTCTCTATGGGTGTCGAGCGAGACGCCTCTGTTCAGGGATCCCCCTTGGCACGTATTTGTTCTGAGGCCGGGTTCGAGGATGTTTGGGGAACTCTGGGACAGGGAAGAAGGGTTTTCTCATGCATCAGTAAATCAGGTAGTTCTATGTCCAGAATCGACCATGCCCTGATTAATAAAAAATATCTGGGACATGTAAAACGAATGAAGTACGAGACCAAGTCATTATCTCTCGAACTTTGTCTGACCCACGACAAACATATAGGGAGGCCCCCATTTAGACTAAATCCGTATTGGTTATCAGTAATAAAGAATCATGATATAATACAAAAGGAAATTAACCGATTTTGGGATATTAATTATAGCTCAACTAAAATCCAAGTAGTATGGGATACCTTTAAGGCCTATATGAGGGGAATAATGGTCAGCAACATCGCGAACCTGAGAAAGGAGTATGGGAAAAATGAGAAAAATTTAAGGCTACACAATCCTTTTATATAAATAAGACAGAGGAAAATTGGGAAAATATGCAGAAGACTACAAAAGCATACTCCAATTTTCTCTTCGAGAAGGCCCAACAGAGCCTATTCTTTAAGGCTCAAAAATATTTCACAGAGTCAGGGCGGCCGGGGAAACTTCTATCCAGAGTGATCTTGAGCCAGGAATCCCAAAAAAACATAGATAACATCCAATTGTCTAATAGTAGGATGGTAAGTGGACAAAATTCCATAGAGAAGGTTTTCCTTGATTACTTCTCAGATCTTTATAGTGCTGACTCTAGGATTACGGATGAAATGATGGATTCCTATCTCGACTGTATTGTTTTTCCTACTATTACCTTGGCTCAGAAGAGGGCACTTGAGGTCGACTTCTCTATTCAGGAGCTTGAAGGGGAAATTAAACTATGCTCGGGCAACTCCACCCCCGGATCAGACGGACTCCCATATGAATTTTATAGTAAATACAAGGAAGTCATTTTCCCTAGATTGTTGGGGGTCTTTGCTGAATCGGTGGAGGAGGGGAACCTACCGGACTCAATGATGGAAGCGGTAATAGTAATAATTCCAAAAAATGGCAAGGACCCCATAGATTTGGGATCCTACAGACCGATTTCACTGTTGAATGCGGATGTAAAGCTCCTGGCAAGGATTTTGGCCACAAGACTTTCTGGGGTCATCTCCTCCATTGTCCACCCGGACCAGAATGGCTTCATTCCAAATAAGGGTACTCAGCATAATCTCCATCGACTCTTTGCTAACATACAGGCTCCTGGGGGGTATGCCCGCTCCATCCTGTCATTAGATGCCTCTAAGGCCTTTGACAGGGTGGAGTGGTGATTCCTGTGAAGGGTTCTGGCCAGGATGGGCTTTGGGGAGAGATTCATAAATATGATTAAACTATTGTATAGATCCCCTACGGCTAAGTTAAGTCTTAATGGGAGCCTTACTACTAGTTTTGATTTAAATAGAGGTATTCGCCAGGGCTGCCCATTATCCCCACTCCTATTCGATATTTATATTGAGCCTTTAGCTCTGGCTATTAGACAGGACTATCAAATTAAAGGATTTGGAACACTAGGAGTGGGAGATCGAATCTCTCTATACGCGGATGATGTTCTTTTTTTCATGGAGAATACAGAAATAATTCTCCCTAGAATTATCCAAAGGGTTAAACTATTTGGTGAGGTATCTGGCCTAGATATAAACTGGTCGAAGACCATCTTGATGCCAATAGACCTGTTATCTCAAAAGGAGTCTTTGATAACACAGTTGGATGTTGTCGACACCTTCCAATACTTGGGTATGACGATATCACCCAAGGTTGATAACTTTGTACAACTGAATCTGATTCCACTGATAACGAAAATTAGGGCAAAAATAGGGATTTGGTTGAGACTCCCTCTATCTAGAGCTGACCGAGTCTCACTGGTCAAGATGGTGATTCTACCTCAATTCCTCTATGTTCTTAGGAATGCACCTACTTGGATAGAGGATAAATATTTTAAACTTATGGAAAGAATAATTAATGACCTAGTTTGGGGAAGAAAACGAGTGAGACTCAAACTGGAATACCTATACAAACCATTGGAGCATGGGGGTTTAAATCTCCTCTACTTCAAAGGCTATTTCATTGCTGCTCAGTTATGGATGTGTTATGAATGGCAAAGCAGCACACTTTTAAGCAGCCTAGTAAGACGTTCCCCATCTAATAATATATTTAAGCTCCTAGAATCCAGCCTATTGACTAACAGAGACCGGGATTACAAAGAGACCACAAAATCACTTTTGAAAATGTGGGCTACCACTAGAACAGGTAACGCCCCAGACGAAGCAAAGGCGAAACCCGGGTCGGGCATATTTACACGCTGTGTACAAGTCAATGTTTGTAAGTACAATAAACCTTACCGTGTATTAAACATCCGGGTATTGCACTATGATTTTTTCCTCTTGGAGGAGATAGTTTTGCTGGTTGGTATCGAGAGTGATATTGGGGATGCATCGGTGACATCGTGGAATCTCCATGGAATCTTCCTGTTAGTGAAACGCCTGCCTTTAGAAGCCTAGCGCGGACCCATATGTATGTACTTTTTGCATTTATCTGGAGAAGGGACTCACTCCAATTTTTGGGACTGCTGCTTAGACTGTTCCTGACACCACACAGAAACTTTATTTGTGTCTTACCACTAGAACATGGTTGGGGGTAAAGGGATCACTAATATTCACACCTCTTTGGCACAATACTCACCTACAGACCTTAGATGGTATAGTAATGGATCAATTTTTGCAGAAGAACGGGATCACACAGTTTGTTAAGAATAGAGAGATTAAGTCGTTTTTTGAACCTATCACGCAATGTAAAGAACCTTTCTTGGTTTAGATACTTTCAGCTTCGGTCAGCACTTTTTAGTTTGGATGATAAATCACTGTTAGAAATAGATAATTCTTCTCCGTTAAATGAGTGGATAGGGAAGATATCACTAAGAATGAAGATTTCAGATATATATAAACTATTACTTAAGTCACGATTTCCTGAGACACAATCGCCCGGACAAAGGGCCTGGGAGATGGATTGTCCAAATATACAATTGGTAGGGTGGGGGAGCATTTTTACTAATCTAGGTGTACTATCTCACAACTTCAATCATGTTCTAATACAGTTTAATATTTATCACAGGCTATATGTTACCCCCATCTGGTTAAACAAATGTGGATTAAGAGATACCTCCAAGTGCCCTCGATGTGATACTGTAACATAGTAACATAGTACATAAGGCCGAAAAAAGACATCTGTCCATCCAGTTTGGCCTGTTATCCTGCAATGTTCTTAGGAATGCACCTACTTGGATGCGGATTATCTGCACATGATCTGGGCATGTCCAGAACTTAGAGAATATTGGAACGGTATTAATAGTTTCCTTATTCATAAACTAAAAATACGGATTTCTCTTGACACACAATTGTTTCTATTGAATGATCTTTCCTCAATAAGTAGCCATAAACATCAAAAAATTTTATTGGGTAGAATACTATTGTTGGCCAGACTTTTGATCAGCCGGAGCTGGTTTGCACGCCATACTCCAGAGGTAAACAACTGGATAAATCTGGTTAATAAGGTTAAAAACTATGAACGGATTCTTTATAGGCAGAGAGATGTATTTGAGAAATGGATTAAGATTTGGGACGGTTGGAAGATCTGATTTGATTGTATTTGGAATTTAATTTTTTTTTTTTTTTGTTCCTTCCTTTTCCCCTCTATTTTTTTTCTTTTCTTCTCTCCCTTCTCCTTATCTCCTTCTGAGGGATGTTGGGGGGGAGGAAGGGGTGGACACATCGCGGGGTTGGGGTGGGGGGAGGGGGGAAATGGGGTGTGAGTTAGGGGGAAAAAATGGTACTAATTATATTGAGTTTGTACTCTAATGTTTTTGTGTATCTGTTTTATATACCAATAAAGATGTTAAATAAAATAAAAAAAAGAAATACAGCTATAATTTTCTGGGTTTTAAAAAACACCCTTTTTGGGCAAAATACAAAATTTTACAGCCCTTGCTGCATCTGTACGTCTGAAATTCAAGCGTATATACTGTTGTCATATTCTGTTATAAAAAAAACACCCTTTTTGGGCAAAATACGTAATTTGCGGCCTTGTCTGCATCTGTCAGTGTGAAATTCAAGCATATATACTGCTCTCATCTTATGTTAGTAAAAAAACACCCTTTTTGGGCAAAGTACTTGAAATACTTCAATAATTTTCTGGGTTTTAAAAAACACCTATTATTGGCAATACCCTCCATCTGGGGCATCTGCCGCGTTAGTCAGTGTGCAATTTAAGCTTGAAATACAGCTATAATTTTCTGGGTTTTAAAAAACACCCTTTTTAGGCAAAATACTCAATTTTACAGCCCTGCTGCATTTGTACGTGTGAAATTCAAGCGTTATATACTGCTGTCATATTCTGTTATTAAAAAAACACCCTTTTTGGGCAAAATACTTAATTTACGGCCTTGTCTGCATCTGTTAGTGTGAGATACACGCTTTAGATACTGCTGTGCTATTCTGGTATTAAAAAAACACAAATTTTGTGCAAAATACTTAATTTGCGGCCTTGTCTGCATCTGTTAGTGTGAAATTCAAGCGTTATATACTGCTGTCATATTCTGTTATTCAAAAAACACCCTTTTGGGCAAAATACTTAATTTGTGGCCTTGTCTGCATCTGTCAGTGTGATATACACGCTTTAGACACTGCTGTGCTATTCTGCTATTAAAAAAACACCTATTTAGGGCAAAATTTTTAATTTTGCAGTCTTTGCTGCATCTGTCATTGTGAGATACACCCTTTAGATACTGTTGTTCTATTCTGCTATTAAAAAGCACCCATTTTGGGCAAGATCCTAAATTTCCTAAAGCTCCTGTTGCAGGGTGAGGATGTGGTCAATCTGTGCCAACTACACGCACAAGTGAAACACCTTCCTCAGGTGCGAGTAGGCGACAGAATCTTCAGCGGTATTTGGTCGGGCCTAATGCGGCTTTACAAATGGTGAGGCCAGAACAAGTACAGGCGATAGTAGATTGAGTTGCTGACAGTGCCTCCAGTTCCTTTACATTGTCTCCCACTCAGTATCCTGCTGAATGATCAGAGTTGGCACCTGCAGCCAATGTCCATCAGTCTTTCACCTCACCTCCTTGCAAATCAGCCAAGCAGTCTGAGCCCCAAGTCAAGCAGCAGTCTCTTCTGCTTTTTAAAGACTCTGCTAGCAGGGTTTCCTAGGGCAATCCACCTAGCCCTGCCCCAGAAGTGGAAGATATTGAGAGCACTGATGCCCAACCACTTATGTTTCAAGATGAGTACATGGGAGAACAATCGCAGCATGTCTCGGATGATGACGAAACACAGGTGCCAACTGCTGTGGCTTTCGAAAGTGTGCAGACCAACAAGGAGGGCAGGGGTGAAGACTAGGTAGAAGATGATGTGGAGGGCAATGAGGTCCTCGACCCCACATGGAATCAAGGTCATGCGAGGGACCTGTGTAGTTCGGAGGAAGAGGCGGTGGTCGCACAGAGCCACCAGCACATCAGAAGAGGGAGCAGGGTGAAAAAGCGGAGCGGCCGTCCCCTAGACAGTACGCCTGCTACTGCCCACCACAGCAAGGGACACCAAAGCCATCTCCAAGGAGTTCCCTGGCGTGGCAGTTTTTCATACAATGTTCTGACGACAAGACACGAGTGGTTTGCACGCTGTGCAATCAGAGTCTGAAGCGAGGCATAAACGTTCTCAACCTGAGCACAACCTGCATGCCCAGGCATCTAAGTGCAAAGGACGAGCTGCAGTGGAGTAGACACTTCAAAAACCAAGAAAGGTCTCTGGCTCTTCCTGCTTCCTCTTCTGCTGCAGTCTCGTCCTCTTCATCCACCTCTGGAGTGACAGTGGCACCTGCAACCCCGCAAACAGAGGATCTGCCAGCAACACCACCACCTGGGTCACTAAGCATCTCCACAATGTCCCATGGAAGCGTTCCGCTCTCCATCTCCCAAACACTGAAGTGGAAGAGGAGGTACCCCCCTACCCATCCACGATCCAAGGCCCTGAATGCCAGCATTTTAAAATTACTGGCCTCTGTCATTCCGTCTGATGGAGACGGAGAGTTTTAAAAGCCTTATGGTGGTGGCTGACCCACAGTACGTCGTGCCCAGCCGCCACTACTTTTCCAGGCGTGCCATTCCTTCTCTGCACAACCAAGTGGGGGACAAAATCAGGTGTGCACTGCGCAAATCCATCTGTGGCAAGGTCCACCTAACTTCGGATACGTAGACCAGTAAGCACGGTCAGGACATTATATCTCCACAACAACACACTGGGTAAATGCAGTGGCGGCTGGGCCTAAGGCGGATAGCAGTTTGGCGCATGTCCTTCCACCACCGAGGATTGCAGAGCGCTTCAGTTTGCCTCCTGTTGCTTCCTCCTTTTACTTCGTTTCCTCATCCTCTACCGGCTCCTCATCCAGTCAGCGTTACACCTTCACCACCAACTACAGCACAGCCAGGGGTAAACGACAGCAGGAAGTTTTAAAACTTATCTGTTTGGGGGACAAACCCCACACCGCGCAGGAGCTGTGGATGGGCCTTCAACAACAGTGAGCCTCAAGTCCGGCCTGGTGGTGTGCGATAATGGGCAAAATCTCGTAGCAGCTTTGGGACTAGCCGGTTTGACGCACATCCCTTAACTGGCGCATGTGCGGAATTTTGTGGTGCAGAGGTTCTTTAAAACTTACCCCGATATGTCAGAGCTGCTGCATAAAGTGCGGGCCATCTGTGCGTGCTTTCGGCATTCTCATCCTGCTGTTACTCGCCTGTCAGCGCTTCAGCGCAACTTCGGCCTTCCCGCTCACCGCCTCATATGCGATGTGCCCACAAGGTGGAACTCCACCTTGCATATGCTGGCCAGACTGTGCGAGCAGCAGCAGGCGATAGTGGAGTTTCAGCTGCAGCACGCACGGGTGAGTCGCTCTGCGGAACAGCACCACTTCACCACCAATGACCGGATCACCATGCGAGACCTGTGTTCCTTGTTGCGCTGTTTCGAGTACTCCACCAACATGGCCAGTGCCGATAACGCCGTTCTCAGCGTTACTAGCCCACTTCTATGCCTCCTTGAAAAAATGCTGCTGGTGATGATGGAAGAGGATGTGGCACAGGAGTAGGAGGAGGAGGAAGAGGGATCATTTCGTAGAGTTTCTGGCCAGTCATTCTCAAGTGGCTCTGAGGGTGGATTCCTGCACCCACAAACGCCAGGAACAAAATTGTCCAGCCAGGGCACAGTTCTGGAGGATGACGAGGTGGAGGATGAGGAGGAGGAGATGGAGGAGGAGGAACCGTGTTCACAGCAGGGTGGCACCCAAACCAGCTCATGGCCATCACTGGTGCGTGGCTGGGGGGATACAGAGGACATAGACTATACACTTCCCACAGAGGACAGCTTTTCATTGCCTCTGGGCAGCCTGGCACACATGAGCGATTTACATGCTGCAGTGTCTCCACAACGACCACAGAGTTGCCCACTGTGGCGAAAATAACTTCTCCACTGGGTTTTGGAGGGGCCTGTTTGCCAGCCTCTTGCCTCAGGATTATGGCCCATATACTAACTTTAAAGCATACGACAGACCGGCTGCACAGCTTAAATCTGTAAAACTGTTTTGGGCAGGAAATCCATGCTTGCGGTGGGCCAAATGTGACTTCCATGGAATTCGGGAACCCCTGCTCGGATCTGGGTGATTTTTGGATATGTTGTTCTCCCAGATCAGAGCTACCCATGGATGTATTATGGGGATATGTGGGGTTTTAAGGTGTTTTCGGTGTTTTCTGCCTGTGAGTGATTAAGTTATACCATTATGTTTGGTAATTGTATCACAGGCAGAGCCCAATGTGTTTGGTAATTTTATTTTGTTGATTGCGTCAAAGACAATGCCCATTGTATTTTGTTGATTGCGTTACAGACAGAGGGAAGGGGGTTTTGTGTACAATTGCTGGGAAGGTTTTAATACTGTAAATGCATGTGATTGGCTAAAATATAAACTGTCACAGTCTTCTACAAGGGCCCCAGAGGGAGTGTCACTTGCTAGGAGACCTTCATGAAAGGCTGGAAAATAACCCATTATAGAGTTCCTGTTTTACCTTCAACATAGAGCCTCGTTTCATGTGTGTGGGGATTGCTTCGTTCTGTATACTCCCCTGGCTATAACCGCTAGCTCTTGTAAGAGCTGTTCCTGTTCCTTGTTCCTTTGGTGGTTATGGTGTCGAGCGGAGTGCTTGGAGCACTCGGGAAGCACTAGGAGCATCCATCAACGGAGGTATCCAGTTGGGGTGCCAGGAGATCCGTTACATTGGTGGCAGCAATGGGATGGCGTCCTAGTGAGAGGAGAATGTCATGGTCTTACCTGCTTGCTGCTCTCCTTCGTTTGACATGTGCTGGCGGCCATCTTGGGTCCTGGGTTTCTTGTAGCCTTCCACCCTGCGGCTCCTCCTTCCCCTGGGAGGAGCTGGATGCCTAGCTCATATATATAGGAGGTCTGTGGCTTCAGTTCCTTGCTTGGTCCTCTTGTGTTCACATGCTTCTAAGACTGCTGCTGCTTCTGGTTCCTGATCCTGGCTTCGTCTGACTACCCTGCTGGTTCCTGATCCTGGCTTCGTCTGACTACCCTGCTGGTTCCTGATCCTGGCTTCGTCTGACTACCCTGCTGGTTCCTGATCCTGGCTTCGTCTGACTACCCTTCTGGTTCCTGACCTCTGGCTTCGCAAAGACTCTGCTCGGTTTCACCATCCGTTTGGACTTTTTGCTTTACAGCTTTATTTTCAATAAAGCCTTCTTATTTTCATTTATCTCTTGTTGTACGTCTGGTTCATGGTTCCGTGACATTAGGACCAAGCCATGAATTCTGACGGTACAGGGCCATCCTCGCTACCCACGCTGGTTGCCAGACTTGATCAGCAGGATCACCTGTTGGGTCGGTTCGCTGTGGCGTTGCAAACCCTGCTTGAACGCACGGCTCATTTCGCTCCCGTTGCCGATGGGTCGGTTGTCGCTCCTGGGCTCGCTCCTACTGCCGCTCCGGTTGTTGCGCCAGAGTCTACCCCGACACCTGTTGTTGCGCCTGCGGTGTTTCGGGGTATGACCGGTTCTGCCCCTCTTCCACAGCGCTTTGGGGGAGAGCCAACTCAGTGCCGAGGTTTCCTTAACCAGGTGGGCATTTATTTCGAGTTGCTGCCACATGCCTTTCCTACTGAGAGATCAAAGGTGGGCTTCTTGATCTCGCTGCTCTCGGACAAGGCCTTGGCCTGGGCCAGCCCTTTATGGGAGAACAACAATCCGGTGGTTGCCGAGTTTTCCGGTTTTGTTGCTTCTCTTCGGAAGGTATTCGATGTGCCGGCTCGGGCTGCCTCTGCTGCGAAGCTCCTTATGTCCATCAGACAGGGTTCACGATCCGTAGCTGAATACGCCATTGAGTTTCGTACCCTGGCAGCAGAGGTGGGCTGGAATAATGAGGCTCTGGTCGCTGCTTTCTCTCATGGTCTCTCGGATGCCTTGAAGGATGAGGTTGCAGCTAAGGACCTACCAGTTGAGCTCGAGTCTCTTATTTCTTTCCTGATTTTGATTGACACCAGACTCAGGGAGAGACCTTCCTTTAAGGAGAACCTGCGGAGGTCTTCTAACAGATTGGTGCCTACGTTTGCTGTCCCACCCGTGCCTCCCTCTCCTCCCACGCCTCCTGGGGATGACTTGTCTGGGGGTGAACCCATGCAGCTGGGGTTTGCTCGCCTGTCCGAGGGGGAGAGGGCACTCCGGAGACGCGAGGGCCGATGCATGTACTGTGGTCTCGGTGGGCATTTTCGGTTGGCATGTCCGAACCGTCCGGGAAACGCTCGTACCCTGAGATCCTGTCGGGGGCAGATCTTGGGTGGAGTCTCCTCGTCCCCGGTTTCCCGCGTTGACAAACCACTGATCACTGTTGTCCTCTCCTGGGTCGGGGGCTCGGTGACGACCCAGGCGTTGGTGGACTCTGGTGCTGGTGGTTTGTTCATTGATAGTGTGTTCGCTGCCGCCAATTCCATTCCTCTGCAGGCTCGAGGTTCCCCACTGGCTCTTGAGGCGATAGACGGCAGACCCCTTCTGCCGCCACACGTGACTCATGAGACCCTTCCAGTGGGGATAGCCATTGGTGCCGTTCACAGAGAGTCGGTCTGCCTCCAGGTTATTTCGTCTCCACACTACTCGGTGGTCTTGGGGTACCCCTGGCTCCAGAAGCATAATCCGACTTTCGATTGGAGATCGGTCGAGATCCTCTCGTGGTCACCGCAGTGTGGGGCTAGTTGCATCCATGGGTCTGTCAAGTTGCTGTGTACTTCCTCGGACTCTCTGTTGCCTCCTGAATACGAGGAGTACCGGGATGTATTCGATAAGGTGCGCGCGGTTGCCCTACCTCCGCACCGCCCATACGATTGTGCCATAGAGTTACAATCTGGTGCCGTTCCTCCTCGTGGCAAAGTCTATCCACTGTCGGTAGCGGAGAATGAGGCCATGGAGGAGTACGTGAGGGAGGCGCTTTCACGCGGACACATTCGCAAATCTTCGTCCCCGGCAGGGGCTGGATTTTTCTTTGTGAAAAAGAAGGGCGGTGAGTTGAGGCCTTGCATCGATTACAGGGGTCTCAATCGCATCACGATCAAGAACGCTTACCCGATACCCTTGATTTCCGAGCTGTTCGATCGCCTTAAAGGGGCCACGGTCTTTACCAAACTCGACCTGAGGGCGGCATATAACCTGGTAAGGATCAAGGCGGGCGATGAGTGGAAGACCGCGTTTAACACCAGGACCGGTCATTACGAATCCTTGGTTATGCCCTTTGGGTTGTGCAATGCGCCCGCAGTCTTTCAGGAATTCATCAACGATGTTTTCCGTGACCTGTTGCAGCAGTGTGTGGTAGTCTATTTGGATGACATCTTGGTATATTCTGAATCCATGGAGGCCCACATTCTGGATGTCAGACGAGTGTTGCAACGGTTACGAGAGAACAAGCTGTTCGGTAAGCTTGAGAAATGCGAATTTCACCGATCCCAGGTAACCTTCTTAGGTTACATCATTTCCGCTGAGGGGTTCTCCATGGATCCTGAGAAGGTTTCGGCTGTCTTACAGTGGCCCCAGCCCAGTGGTCTTCGTTCCCTGCAGCGCTTTTTGGGCTTCGCCAATTATTATCGGAAGTTCATCAGGGACTTTTCCATGCTGGCCAAGCCTCTCACGGATCTGACCAGGAAGGGCAGTAATTCCCAGGTCTGGCCGCTCGAGGCCATCCGAGCTTTTGAGGCCCTAAAGTCCGCCTTTGTGTCGGCTCCGATTCTGTCGCATCCCAACCCTGGGTTGCCCTTTGTCCTCGAGGTGGACGCGTCTGAGACGGGAGTAGGCGCCCTTCTGTCTCAGCGTAGAACACCAGAGGGTCCTCTGCTTCCTTGTGGGTTTTACTCCCGGAAACTGTCTTCCGCGGAGTGCAACTATCAGATTGGTGACAGGGAGTTATTGGCCATCGTGCAGGCCCTTAAAGAATGGAGGCACTTGCTCGAGGGTTCGGTGGTTCCGGTTCTCATCCTGACGGACCACAAGAATCTGACCTACCTTTCTGAGGCCAAGAGATTGACACCACGTCAGGCCAGATGGGCTCTGTTCTTGTCACGTTTTAATTACGTGGTCTCCTACCTACCCGGTTCCAAGAACATCAGGGCGGATGCCTTATCACGGCAGTACTCCGAGCTGTCCAGGGAGGAGTCGATTCCGACTTCGGTCATACCTCCGAATCAGATCCTGGCCGCCATTCGCACCAGCCTGACCTCTCCCCTGGGTGAGCAGATTTTGGCGGCTCAATCTGGTGCTCCCTCTGGGAGACCCAACGGCAGATGTTTTGTGCCTGAGGAGTTGCGCACTCGGTTGTTGCGAACCTACCATAACTCCAAGACCGCGGGGCATCCTGGAAAGAATCAGCTGTCCTGGGCTGTTTCACGTCTGTTCTGGTGGCCTTCCCTACGTTCCGACATCGCCGCATATGTAGCGGCATGCTCCGTTTGTGCCCAGAGTAAGTCCCCTCGGCACCTTCCGTTGGGCCTTCTGCAACCCATAGCCACCGGGGAGCGCCCATGGTCACACCTGGGGATGGATTTCATTGTGGACCTCCCTGCATCCCGAGGCCATACGGTCATTCTCATGATTGTGGATCGGTTTTCCAAAATGTGCCACTGTGTTCCTCTCAAGAAGTTACCCTCTGCACAAGAGTTGGCCACGATTTTTGCCAGGGAGGTCTTCCGGTTGCACGGTTTGCCTAAGGAGATTGTGTCGGATCGGGGGAGTCAGTTTGTGTCCAGGTTCTGGCGCGCCTTTTGCTCCCAGTTGGGGATTCATCTCTCCTTCTCCTCGGCCTACCACCCTCAGTCCAATGGGGCCGCAGAACGATCCAATCAGGCCTTGGAGCAATTCCTTCGTTGCTATGTCTCCGATCACCAAGACAATTGGGTTGACCTCCTGCCTTGGGCTGAGTTTGCCAGGAACACGGCGGTGAACTCTTCCTCTGGGACGTCTCCCTTCATGGCCAATTATGGGTTCCAACCTGCCGTGTTACCGGAGGTATTCTCTCCCCAGGATATTCCGGCTGTGGAGGATCACCTTTCCGTCCTACGTGCTTCTTGGGTACAGATCCAGAAGTCCCTTGAGGTCTCTGCGCAGCGCCAGAGATTCCAGGCTGATCGCAGACGAGCGCCTGCTCCTTCCTACCAGGTCGGAGACCGTGTATGGTTGTCCACCCGCAACCTCAACCTTCAAGTGCCCACTCCCAAGCTGGCGCCTCGCTTTGTTGGTCCCTTCCGAGTGCTTCGCAGGGTAAACCCGGTAGCCTATGCCCTTGCGCTTCCTCCTGGCATGCGGATCTCCAACGTGTTTCATGTCTCCCTGTTGAAGCCACTGGTGTGTAATCGTTTCACTTCCTCGGTTCCTCGGCCTCGTCCGGTCCAAGTGGGCAATCGTGAGGAATATGAGGTGAGCAATATCCTGGACTCACGCCTGGTCCGCGGTCGGTTGCAGTTTTTGGTCCATTGGCGTGGTTATGGTCCAGAGGAGCGTTCCTGGGTTCCCTCCGCAGATGTCCATGCTCCTGCCTTGCTCCGAGCCTTCCACGCACGCTTCCCTCAGAAACCGTTTTGTGCTCCGCGGAGGAGGGGCCCTTGAGGGGGAGGTACTGTCATGGTCTTACCTGCTTGCTGCTCTCCTTCGTTTGACATGTGCTGGCGGCCATCTTGGGTCCTGGGTTTCTTGTAGCCTTCCACCCTGCGGCTCCTCCTTCCCCTGGGAGGAGCTGGATGCCTAGCTCATATATATAGGAGGTCTGTGGCTTCAGTTCCTTGCTTGGTCCTCTTGTGTTCACATGCTTCTAAGACTGCTGCTGCTTCTGGTTCCTGATCCTGGCTTCGTCTGACTACCCTGCTGGTTCCTGATCCTGGCTTCGTCTGACTACCCTGCTGGTTCCTGATCCTGGCTTCGTCTGACTACCCTGCTGGTTCCTGATCCTGGCTTCGTCTGACTACCCTTCTGGTTCCTGACCTCTGGCTTCGCAAAGACTCTGCTCGGTTTCACCATCCGTTTGGACTTTTTGCTTTACAGCTTTATTTTCAATAAAGCCTTCTTATTTTCATTTATCTCTTGTTGTACGTCTGGTTCATGGTTCCGTGACAGAGAAGCAGCTCGGAGACACCGTTCGTGGATTTACAAAATTGAGGGCAACGCTAGTATCCATACAGCGCCCCTGGATACAGCAGGATTGAATCGGCTAGTCTTCGGACAGTGTTCCATGACGAGGAGGAGGCAGCCGCGGACTACAGGGATGCAGACAGAAAGGAAGTCTGGTATGATGCCCTGGAAAATGGCCAGCGGCGGCGAGGTGAGAGTCTCCCCAGTTATGAGCAGCGGCTACAGAAGCGTGTGGCGATGCGGATGGGTCTCTTGGGAGAGCAGCCCCTGGACGAGTGGGTAACAGAGCTTCAGAGCCTGGTATGTAAGGAGCTTTGGCTAGAGGACACTTAACGGGCCCTAAGGTGGCATGTCATTCAACATTCCCCCTGGATGGCCGAGCACGACTTACCTGAATAGAAGGACTATAATGGACCTGGGTTACTATGGGAGGCCTTGGAGGAGGACATTGATCTCGGCAGCACTGAGGAGTCTAGGTTTTGGGACATCTACGACTACCGGATGGGCATGTATGTTTATGCTGACGGATGGGAGGTGAGCAAAGACATGACCCACCTGGTAACAAGGGAGTGGGAGCTGGAACAGACCTACCAACACCTGCTCAGCTCCGTTCATCCCCAACCTACCCGACAAGCAGAGCCAGATCTGCCCCTTTACAACTGGGAAGACTTGGCGGCGATACCCCCTGCTTCCCTACCAACTCCCAAAGTAGGGAACTTCATTGACTGGTTCTGGGAAGACCTCCCGACGGCAGGTAGAGATGGGACCGAAGCCAGCGTTACCCGGAGCCCAGACAGTCGGTCTGACTCCCCATCGGCAGCTTACCTTACAGGGAGAGATGACAACCGGTCTCTCTCACCAGCGGCAGACAGGATCACAGGGAGAGGAGATTGTCAGTCCCCCGTTCTTGCAGCAAGCAGCATTACTAGGAGTGGAGATGGTCGCACCCACTACCCAGCACTAGGCAGCGTTACCGAGAGTCGAGACAGTCGGTATGACTCCCCAGCAGCAGTGTGTTGTAAATTTGAGAAGAGACAACCGGTCTCTCTCCCCAACCACAGGGGGACAGCACCCCTAACTACGATGGTGCAGATGGGACAGTGGTCTCTGCATCAGGCCAAACCGGGATGCTGGACGACCGGTACAGATCCCCCACCAACCCCGCAGGAATGCCAGGAGGAGGAGTTAAGCGATTCCTCCTCTCCACAGCCGATCTGCAACAAGGTCCTGGGGGTAGGATTCCCTGACCACATCTCAGTGGAAGAGCTGGCATCTGGGCAGAGCGCAGTCGGCCTCTGCCCTCCCCTATCCTCTTGTCGAGAGCCTGACTCCTCACAGGCTACCCCAGCGGAAGAGCTGGCATCTGGGCAGAGCGCAGTAGGCCTCTGCCATCCCCAATCCTTTTGTCCAGAGCCTTACTCCCCACAGGCTACCCCAGTGGAAGAGCTGGAATCTGGGCAGAGCGCAGTAGGCCTCTGCCCTCCCCTATCCTATTGTCCAGAGCCTGACTCCCCACAGACTAGCCTAGCTGATGCACTGGCACCAGGGCAGAGTACTGCTGATCCCTGCCCACAAAGCAACCTCCACTCCAAGCCAGGGAGCAACACAGAGACCAGGAGTACCAGTTACCAACATAACCTTGGTGGACTTACTGGACAGAGACAGGCTACCAAATTCAACAGGTCCAGTATTTGGTTGTGGGTGGACTGCCAGACTAACTCAGGTACCGACCGGCGTGAGGTCAGGTATCTGGTTAGTCTTCCCTGGGAGGGGGAGATGTGTGGCGAAAATAACTTTCCCACTGGGTTTTGGAGGGGCCTGTTTGCCAGCCTCTTGCCTCAGGATTATGGACCATATACTTACTTTGAAGGAGAAGACAGACCGGCTGCACAGCTTAAATCTGTAAAACTGTTTTGGGCAGGAAAGCCATGCTTGCGGTCGGCCAAATGTGACTTCCATGGAATTTGGGAACCCCTGCTCGGATCTGGTTGATTTTTGGATATGTTGTTCACCCAGATGGATGTATTATGGGGATATGTGGGGTTTTGAGGTGTTTTCTGTGTTTTGGGAAAAATCTACAAGGGCCCCAGGGGGAGTGTCCCTTGCTAGGAGACCTGCATAAAAGGCTGAAAAATAACTCATTAAAGAGTTCCTGTTTTACCTTCAACATAGAGCCTCGTTTCATGTGTGTGGATTGCTATACGCTGTATACTCCCCTGGCTATAACCGCTAGCTCTTGTAAGAGCTGTTCCTTTTCCTTGTTCCTGTGGAAGCACTTGTTCCTGTGGAAGCACTAGGAGCTTCCATCAACGGAGCTATCCAGTCGGGGTGCCAGGAGATCCGTTACACCCACATTCTAACTTGTGCTGATTACTGGGTGGCCACGCTGCTGGATCCCCATTACAAGGACAACGTACCGTCCTTAATTCCGTCACTGGAGCGTGATCGTAAGATGCGCGAGTACAAGCACGCGCTGGTAGACGCGCTGCTGGTGGCATTCCCACCTGACAGCAGGGGCACAGTGGAAGCACAAGGTGAAGGCAAAAGAGGAGGAAGAGGTCACCAATGCAGCTGGGGAACCACCAGCAGCTCAGAAGGCAGGGTTAGCATGGCCGAAATGTGCTTTGTCAGCACGCCACAACAACCAGCACCACCAGCTGATATGGAACGTCTTAGCAGGAGGCAGCATTTCACCAACATGGTGGAGCAGTATGTGTGCACACGCCTACACGTACTGAATGATGGGTCTTCCCCCTTCAACTTCTGGGTCTCCAAATTGGGCACATGGCCTGAACTTTCCCTTTACGCCTTGGAGGTGCTGGCCTGCCCTGCAGCCATTGTATTGTCTGAACGTGTGTTTAGCATGGCAGGGGGCGTTATAACAGACAAGCGCAGCCGCCTGTCCACAGCCAATGTGGACAAGCTCACGACCATTAAAATGAACCAGGCATGGATCCTACAGGACTTGTCTGTACCTCGTGCAGAATAGACATGTATACCGGCCTTAACAAGCCATTGTTATACTACAGCGCAATTGCTCATTGTTGTATTTTGGATATTTCACACTCTTTTAGAGTGTACCATAATAAAAAAATATATATATAATTAAAACAAAAAAACTGTGTTGGCTACCTCGTCCTCCTCCACCGCCGCTTCCACCTACACCGCTACGTCCACCACCTCCTCAAGCTCCTACTTCATATGACCCTCCACCTCATAAATCAATTTTTTATTATTTTTTTTTTAATTTGTACGTATTTTATTTTATGTCATTTCACTAATTTGTCTGTTACATTTTCTGGTGAAATCACTCATTTCTGGGTGTGATATACAACTGCTATACCTACTAGACAGGTAAAAACATTTCACTAATTTGTCTTTTACATAATTGGGTGAAATTCACCACTTTTTGGGTGTGATATACCCTGACTGTACCTAGTAGACAGGTAAAAACATTTCACTAATGTGTCTGTTACATTTTCTGGTGAAATTCGCCAATTTTTGGCTGTGATATACCCCTTCTCTAGCTAGTAGACAGGTTAATAAATTTCAGTAATTTTTCTGTTACATTCTTGGGTGACATTTTACCATTTTTGCCTTGAAAAAAACCCTGCTCTGCATAGGTGACAGGGACCGAAATCTTTAAAAATCATCTGTTCTATTGGTGGGTGACATTAACCTTTTTCAGGCGATGAAAATTCCCTGCTCTGCATAGGTGACAGGGAATTAAATTTGTAAAATTCGTCTTTAATTGGCCCTTTCATTCGATCCTTCCACTTTAATAACTTGTCCCACATTTCAGCTCAATCACATTGCAGCCATTGACTTCCCTTGGATGAGGTCTCCCCTTTCTCACGCTCCCTCTCCGGCGTGGAACCCTGATTCTCCGATAACCGTGATCAATGGTAACCCCAGTAACATTCCCTATAATTTTTTATTAATCTTTCTAATAACAGGGCATCTTAAGAGTCCTGTATTGTTATTTATCGTCACTACCTCCCCGAGTCGGGAGTGGGTAATTGCCGCGCGCCCCCTCCTTTCCTTCAATTCTTCCGTTTTAATAGCTTCTCCCACATTTCTGCTCGATCACAATTAAATTTCATCCATTGATCTCCCTGGGATGTGGTCTCTCCTTCTCACACTCCATCTCCGGCGTGGAACCCTGATTCGCTGCTAACCGTGATCAAAATGGTAGGCGCAGAAAAGAACATTGAAAGTTGATAGAGAAGATATCCAATTGGATCGTGAACATCACGGGGACGTGCGACATGGTGGGGCAGTATTTGTGCACACGCCTACACAAACTGACTGATGGGTCTGCCCCCTGCAACTTCTGGGTCTCCAAATTGGGCACATGGCCTGAGCTTTCCCTTTATGACTTGGAGGTGCTGGCCTGCCCTGCAGCCAGTGTATTGTCTGAACGTGTGTTTAGCACAACTGGAGGGGGTTATCACAGGTTATATTTCCCAATGTTTTTTGGGTGTACCCTAATTTAAAAAAAATAAAAATGAATTTAAAACCAAAATGCAGTGTAGGCTACCTCCTCCTCCACAGCCGCTTCCACCTACACCACCACATCCACTGCCTCCTCAACCTCCTACTCCATATGGACCTCGTCCTCCTAGATCAAGATTATTATTTTATTTTTATTTTTACGTATTTTATGTTATTTAAAGTCATTTCCCTATCCACATTTGTTCGCAGAGCACTTGCCATGCTTTTAACCACATTTTGATGCCATTTGCAGCCCTCTAGCCCTTTCCATGACATTTTTAGAGCCATTTTAGTGCTCAAAAGTTCGGGTCCTCATTGACTTCAATGGGGTTCGGGTTCGGGGTCAAGTTCGGGTCCCAAACATGGCCGAACCCATCAAACCCGAACATCCAGGTGTCCACTCAACTCTAGTGGTAGATTCTGAAACAATCCTACATGCAAAGGCCAGGTTTTTCAGGGCAGGTTTTCCAGTGATAAGTGGTGTTTTTCCTTATCCCCCTTTTGGAACAGACCCTGCATCTTTTTTGGGTCCTTCCCTTCCTTGCTGTCGGGGGGAGTTGAACTGGAAAATGTTGCCCTGGTACAACACGGGCACCATGACTTCCAAAAGTACTGTGACCCTCCCTGGCCTGGGTTTGAAAAAGTAGGGCCTTGATAACCACCTCTTGGAACTGAAGGAAGTTTCCTGTGTGGCCTGCAGATTGAAATAGCACGTACACATTGCACATTGCCATCGGTACAATGTGTACGCCAGCTTTTATTTTTCGTGTGGCACTGTAGGACTTCAGCAGTTGATCTGAAACATCCACCCCTCCCATGTGCCTGTTATAGTCCAGGATACAAACTGGTTTGGGGGTAATGGTTGTGGTACAACGTACAGGGGCAGGGGAGCTGGCGTTATTGTGAATGCTGGTCAGTAAAAGGAAGTCCCTCTTGTCCTTGTACCTAACCACCAGCATGTTATCATGGAGGAGAGCACTACTTTTTCCCGATTCTCAGATCCCTGGTAGGGCAACCACTTTTTTTTGTGTGCAGAGAATACTTTTTTTACAAATCTTTTTTCTCCTTTTCAAATTTATTACAAGCCCCTTCACGTGTGAAAACACAACATACACACCCCTCACACTAAATAAAGGTTTACACATTTCACACGTCACACCCCCAAAAAATAAAAATGTCCCGTCCGTCACAACGAGTATACTCAGCTGAAGAGGCATATGCCATGCTTACCTCTGATACTGAGTCTGCCAGTGAGGGAGAGGAGGATGCCACTGATGAGGGACCCTCTAGAAGGTGCCCCAGGGTAGCAGCGGAGGCAGCCCCCCAGAGTAAACCCTTATGGACCCAACCCCCTGACAATTATCAGCCCCAAATTCCTGAGTTTGTGGGCAACTCAGGAATTCAGATAGATTGTGTGGGCTTCACAGAAACTGATTTTTTCAAAATCTTCTTCTCTGAAGATTTTGTCAATTTAATGGTGGCCCAAACCAATCTATATGCCAAACAATTTATTGATCAGAACCCTACATCAGCATACGCTAGACCCCTAGGTTGGACCCCAGTAAGTGCAGCAGAGATGATGACATTTTGGGGACCCCTAGGTTGGACTACTTTCACCCATTCTCAGATCCCTGGTAGGTAGTGTTGAGCGAGCACGATAGTGCTCGGGTGCTCTGGCCGAACACATCGGTATGCTCGTGTGTTCGAGTGAGCACCCGAGCACAATGGAAGTCAATGGGAGAACCCCAGGCACCCCCTGCTCGGAAGAGAAGAGGGCGTCTGGTTCACAAAAAAAGGTTAGAAATTGATGGAAACCCTATCAAAATGGTTTGGAAACAACATTAAGAGGATAGCTGTATGCGTCTTGGACTTCTATTACTTATGACATACAATAAACAACCACACAAAGGCTATATGCCAAAAGCCAGGTATATGCAAGCCATCAATCTATCCATGAGACAGATGACAGTCATAGTCAGCATACCTTACAATGCCAGCCTTGTGCACTATGAGACATTCCAAACCAGCTCTCATCTGGCTGAGAGCCAGTAAGCCTTAAAGTTACTTCAGATCTGTTGGATGGCTTGGGTGGACCTGCACACCTAGATCAATATCACAAGGGAGACAACAAGTTTTCTGATTGTCCTAACATAATATTCAATAACCTTTCTATACAGTTTTGCTATGCAAAAACTCATTTGCATAAACATGAGCATATGGGAAAGACTTGCAAATGAGCAGAATCTGCCTAATTTTTCAGCTGAAAAAAGACTATTACTCTTGTCATAAGACTATGAAACCAAAAGATGGCGCTGTTCATATCATGTTCATGTCTCCACCATCTTCTCCTGACATTACGGCTATCACAGCAGCACAACTTCTCTTTGTGTTACTTTCCAAGCCCTTTGCAATTTGCTCCAAGATTTCCAGGGTCAGGGATTTCCTCTCAGGACGACAGGTCACAAGGACTTTGTTTATCTCTGGTCGCAGACCATTGACAAACGAGCGGGCCAGGAGTATGAGGTGTACAGCTTCATTCTGTCTGAAACCCATGTCCTTGTAATTTTGCTTGACTCTCTGTGCAAATCTCTCAACAGTTTCGGTTTTCACCTGAGCCATGTCCTGCAATGTGGTAGATTGATCAGCTAACTTCGCTTTTGCCCATTTGTGTAACCTCTCTATGAAGTATTCCCCAGACTCATGATCCCGAGGGTTGAAGGTCAGACCCCTTAGAATAGGGATGGGGATATGGTCCATTATTAGTGAAGAATACTCCGCTGTTTTGTTTTCCACAATACTCTGTAGGTCTGACCATGTAAATCCATACGTTTGATGTACCTGTGACAGTTTCCTGAAAAAGGGCATGGGATGAGTTTCAGGATCTGGCAGCAGGTTCACTATGGGGAATAACAGCTGCGGGGTAAAGGACGCATATTTTGGAGGTCATTGTGGTTATACAGCTTCAAAATTGCTCCTTTCTAAAGCTTGCATATTCCTTTGTAATTCATTAGTCTGTTCCTGGTGCAGAGTTGGTCTGGGCAGGCTCAAGGGTTGGGTGCTGGAGCCACTATAGTCTATTGGGGGTGGTCGCTTAGCAGTCTCTGTGTCTGAGTCTACAGGACCAACAATACTGTCTGGATTCTCTTGTTCAGGTGCTTCTGACTGTCCCCCTATCATGATCAAGGCAGGAGGTGGATTGCTAGGGGCCATAAATGTGCCATCTGGATTTATCCTAGGATATAACGGAGCCACTGGTGAGACTACAGGGGCAAAGGGAGGATCAGGGCTGAAGGAGATTAATGGTCCAGCCGTAAGCGTCGGCTGGGAATAAGATGGCGCCGTAGCAGTGACTGGGAGGACATTCTTTGGGCTTATAGGGGTGTGACTATGTGGGCGTGGAGCACCACAGGCAAAACACGTCTCTCGGGAAGTGGGATTTTGCTGACAACATACATTACAAACCCACCCACTTCCTTTCTTCTCAGTGGCATTATAAGGCGGTGACTGGCCCAGCCCAAGATTACCAGGGTTACAATAATATCTTCCACTAGCTTCATCAAGATTTTGCTCTTCTCCCATCTGTTTAAATTTACTGCTACAGTCCAGCCACACTCGGACTGTATCCATTAACTTCTCATCTTCTAATCTACGTTTCTTTTCTGTCAGCAAAGTTTGCCATGTTGTACAAAGTACCACCTTTACATATACCATATCCTTTCTCTAGCTTGCTCAGACTTTTCACAAATAGTTTTCCTCTCCTGTCCGCCACGTACTTCTCAGTTGAGCAGTAACCCTTTGGGACACTTGTGCGTTATGTCCCATCGTCCTTCACACCTACTGGAGCCGTCTAGAAACTTCTGTATAGAGTAATCACTGGACCTGATGAAGACAAGCACACTTCTGGGCTTCTGTGATCGAGTCAGACAACCGGGCTGCACTCCGATACAGGCAAATAGGAGAACTCTCTGTCTCTCAGTCAGTGATACTTGTCAACAGAGTGTTCACAGTTTTTGAACACAGTACATCAAGACTTTAAAATACATGGGGTTCTTACTTTCATGCCCTCGAGGATGCCGAAAGCTGACACGGCACCCCTTTCTCACACAGGCACGGATGGACTACACCAAAAGACACATGGAGATAAGATAAGACAGTTTTTTTTACCTCTAATCATGGGCCTGCAGTCCCGGTGTCCATTAGTGATGTCCTTCTTGTCTGGTCAGGGGATCCTATCCTCGAACCCCATGTTGGGCTGCCAACTGTTTTGGATCTGGTCAAGATATGAGGTAGGTTGATGTAGATATTGTCTTTACGTGCACGGAGGGATTAAGCAAAGACACAGACAGACGCTCGGGTCAAAGTAAAATCTCTAGTTTATTATGAGTGTTCACACAGAATATACACCACCCCCCCCCCCCCCCCGGTGGGAGGTGACTAAATGTGGTGCCTTTTATTGGTTACTGGGAAGCAAGAGTAAGCATTTAATGGGTTAATCTTACACTTCTTTTCCATCAGGCTGACTTAAGATATCAGCTAGGAGCGCAGCTACGAAGCCCCCTCACTGTGATGTACATAGGGCTTTGGAATGCGCTCCTTCCCCCCTCCCATCTTCAAGGTAGTGGTAAAGCTGTATGTGTGCCTGGTGGTACATCCAGGACGCAGGATTTTTCTACTAAGCTGTGTCTGAGCAGTGTAACACAAGTGTATATAGAACAAGCAAGTATCCATAATGTTTCAGGGAGAGGTAGTGATTTTGATTGCCCCATTCTGCAGGAGGGCCTGCACTTGGAGTGTAATAGCATCCTGTTGTGAGACACAAAGCGGATATTGCGCTTTCTATGGCAGGACCTTGGGGTCCTTCAGGGTCACAGTGACTGGTGGGACATTGAGGCGTTCAATATCCTGGTGTCCTTTGGCCCAGAGGGTATCGGGGATGAGGTGCAAAATGGTTTGCAGCGAATCCCCTTGCTCATATGAATCAGTGACCTGAAGAGTTTTTAATGCCATGAGGAGGCAAGTTTCTTTAGGGTATAGGGCTGTACTGAGGGTGACCGTATCATCCTCTCTGTATGTTAGCTTGGATTTTCTGAAGAAGAAGCCTAACAGATTGAAGGGACATGTTTGGCTGACAACAAATTGCGACATGACTCCTGCTGGAAGGTTGAGCCGAGGGGTTTTGGTCTGGGAGAATCCAGGGGAAGTGACTGAGAGTGGCTTGGTAACGGGTGTCAGTGAGCCAGGAAGGAGGTACGGCAGTCTCATATAAAACACTGCGGGCTGCACTAGTGTCTACAAGGAATGAGAGTACCTTCCCTGCCAGCTTGAGAGTGACTCGAGGGGTGGGACCAACAGGAGGGGCGGAGACTGCTATACATGGAGTGTCCCCTCCCTGCACTGGTTTGCCAGTGTCCTATTGTGATGACGGAGGCGGAGTGCCCCCCTGTCGCCACAGTAGCGCACCTATTGTTGTAACTATTTATTCTAACTTATTCCACATCCACACATTTTACCACCTGGTGTAGGATGTCTTTGTGGCACTTGTGGTCTGCTGCGGAAATCCTCCAGTGTATGCATTTTTTGCTGGGGATCACCCTTAGCAACAGACCACAAGCACAGTATCTGCTCCCCCGAGCATAAATGCACAACAGGGGTTGAGCATTTCCTGCCTTTTGAGACCACGTATTTTTGTCATTTAAATCGTATATTTATATGTGGAGGTATATTAACTCCAATATAAATGTGCCTTGATTACCATCCATAGGCAGCATTTAGGTGCACCTGTGAGTAGAGATGTCGTGAACATAAAATTTTCCGTTCGCGAACGCGAATTTTCACAAATGTTCGCAAACGGGCAAACCGCCATAGACTTCAATAGGCAGGCGAATTTTAAAACCCACAGGGACTCTTTCTGCCCACAATAGTGATGGAAAAGTTGTTTCAAGGGGACTAACACCTGGACTGTGGAATGCCGGAGGGGGATCCATGGCAAAACTCCCATGGAAAATTACGTAGTTGACGCAGAGTCGGGTTTTAATCCATAAAGGGCATAAATTACCTAACATTCCTAAATTGTTTGGAATAACGTGCTTTAAAACATCAGGTATGATGTTGTATCGATCAGGTAGTGTAAGGGTTACGCCCGCTTCACAGTGACAGACCAAACTATGACAGACCAAACTCCCCGTTTGATGCACCGCAAACAACCGCAAACAGTCCATTTGCATAACCGCAAACTCCCCATTTGCACAAGGTTGGATACCAAGCTAGCCATGTCCCGTTCCTTGTCCTCACTGACGTCATTGAAGGTCTCTTCCTCCACCCAGCCACGTACAACACCAAGGGTCCCTGAAATGTGACAACAAGCCCCCTGGGACGCCTGCTGTGGTTGGTCTTCCATCTCTCTCAAAGCCACCTTGCTCCTCTGACTCCTCTTCTTCAGACTCCTCTCTCTGCATTGCCGCAGGTCCAGCAATCAACGACGACAAGGCTGCTTCTGGTGGTGATGGTGACCACAACTCCTTATCTTCATGCTCATCTACGGCCTGATCCAGCACTCTTCGCATGGCACATTCTAGAAAAAACGCATATGGGATGAGGTCGATGATGTTGCCTTGGGTTTGACTGACCAGGTTTGTCACCTCCGCAAAAGGACGCATGAGCCTACAGCCATTGTGCATGAGCGTTCAGTAACGCGGCCAAAAAATACCCAGCTCCGCAGAGGCTGTCCTCTTTTTTTTAAATAAAAAAAAAATATGTTCTTAACAGTTTAATCTCTGTTTTGTCCCCTATCAGGGGCCGGTGTATGTATAGAATAGATTTTAGGAACCGGGAGATGGAAAAAGATGCTTGGTACGCCTTGCAATGTACTGTGCTACTCTATATGAGTGGTATGTTTAAGTAGTACTATTCCTATCAGTTTAATCCCTGTTACGTCCCCTATTAGGGGACGTGTATGGAATAGATTTTAGGAACCGGGAGATGGAAAAAGATGCATGGTCGGTCCTCTTACTTCCAATTTGGGGCACTGCACGTACGCCTTGCAATGTACTGTGCTACTCTATATGAGTGGTATGTTTAAGTAGTACTATTCCTATCAGTTTAATCCCTGTTACGTCCCCTATCAGGGGACGTGTATGGAATAGATTTTAGGAACCGGGAGATGGAAAAAGATGCATGGTCGGTCCTCTTACTTCCAATTTGGGGCACTGCGCGAGCGCCGTGTAATGTACTGTGCAATCCCAATATGAGTGGTGTGTTTAAGTAGTACTATTCCTAACAGTTTAATCCCTGTTACGTCCCCTATTAGAGGACGTGTATGGAATAGATTTTAGGAACCGGGAGATGGAAAAAGATGCTTGGTTGGTCCTCCTACTTCCAATTTTGGGCACTGCGCGTGCGCCGTGCAATGTACTGTGCCACCAGATATGAGTGGTGTGTTAAGTAGTACTATTCCTATCAGTTTAATCCTTGTTACGTCCCTTATTAGGTGACGTGCATGGAATAGATTTTAGACAACCGCAAAGAGTTGTAAAATAGTTGATACACTCATGACATAAATTTTATTCCTCTATGCGTCAATCTTGGTGTAGTGATGATGACTTTGCTCGTGCGCACGTTTGGGAGATTGCAGGCGATGGCGGTTTTTCAAAGCCTATGGTCGTGCTGACTGAAGTAGTTCAGTGACAGTTAAGTGACCCAGAAAACAATGATTCTGCAGTGTAGGCCCATTGTTGGCCTAGTAGGCTTTAATGATCACCTTAGATGATCACAAAGAAAATTTATGTTTTTTCTATGCAAAATTATCCAGCCGATCGCTTTTGGTCTGTTCACAATGAAGCAACGACCTTATCATCTGGGGTGTGTCAACATTGCCATTGCCAACACACTGATAGAGGTGGTTGCTTCATTGTGATACGCAAGCCCCTTCACCACAAGGTAACGATCACGAAGGGGAATTGACACATGTATGTGCCTTTTTTTTTTTGCAGCCACAGTGCAGCACCAGAGGCCAGAAAAATTAGGCATGTACACATGCCTGAAAAATTTGGTATTGTTGCAGGCAAGCAGCGGTCAGAAAAATTGATATTTTTCAGGCAGAAAGTGCACTAAAACATTGCGCTTGAACCCTAGTTGGTGGCAGATAAGTGACGCAAGTTATCCGGCATGCAGAGATAAAATACAGCAGCGTGTGGACCATATTTAGCCCAAGGCAGCTCATCTCATCACAAGGCCTTTTTTAGTCAAATGTATCGCCCACTGTCAGTCCCTTCGGGATCCATGTCTCATTCACTCTTAATAAAGGTGAGGTAATCTAGACTTTTTTGACCTAGGTAACTTCTCTTCTCAGTGACAATACCTCCTGCTGCACTGAAGGTCCTTTCTGACAGGACACTTGTAGCGGGGCAGGCCAGAAGTTCTATCATAAATAGGGATAGCTCAGGCCACAGGTCAAGCCTGCACACCCAGTAGTCAAGGGATTCATCGCTCCTCAGAGTGTCGATATCTGCAGTTAAGGCGAGGTAGTCTGCTACCTGTCGGTCGAGTCGTTCTCTGAGGTTGGACCCCAAAGGGCTGTGGTGATGCGTAGGACTTAAAAAGCTGCGCATGTCCTCCATCAACAACACGTCTGTAAAGCGTCCTGTCGTGGTAGGAGGAGGATTACTTTCACCTCTTCCCCTGTTAGATTCCCGTTGTGCTGTGACATCACCCTTAAGTAGGTGTAAAGCATACTTTTTAATTTATTTTGGAACTGCTGCATCCTTTCCGACTTCCGGTAATTCGTTAACATTTCAGGCACTTTCTGCTTATACCGGGGGTCTAGTATCGTGGCCACCCAGTACAGGTCGTTCTCCTTCAGCCTTTTTATACGAGGGTCCCTCAACAGGCACGACAGCATGAAAGACCCCATTTGCACAAGGTTGGATGCCGAGCTACTTATGTCCCGTTCCTCGTCCTCACTGATCTCACTGAAAGTCTGTTCTTCCCCCCAGCCACGTACAACACCACGGGTACCAGATAGGTGACAACGAGCACCCTGGGATACCTGCTGTGGTTGGTCTTCCTCCTCCTCCTCAAAGCCACATTCCTCCTCTGACTCCTCTTCCTCAGACTCCTCTTCCAGCGTTGCCATAGGTCCAGCAAGCGATGCTGATAAGGCTGTTTCTGGTGGTGATGGTGACCACAACTCTTCCTCTTCCTCTTCACACTCATATGTGGTCTGATCCAGCACTCTTCGCAGGGCATGCTCCAGGAAGAAAACAAATGGGATGATGTCGCTGATGGTTTCTTCGGTGCGACTCCTCAAAAGGACGCATGACTTTGTCACCTCCTCAAAAGGACGCATTGCACATGAGCGTCCAGTAACGTGGCAAAAAAATTCACAGCTCCGCAGAGGTTGTCCTAGCACCCCGGTCATACAAATACTCGTTGACGGCTTTTTTTTTATGGAGCAGGCGGTCGAACATTAGGAGTGTTGAATTCCAATGTGTCGGGCTGTCGCAAATTAAGCGCCTTACTGGCATGTTGTTTCGCCGCTGGATATCTGAAAAGTGCGCCATGGCCGTGTAGGAACGCCTGAAATGGCCACACACCTTCCTGGCCTGCTTGAGGATATCCTGTAAGCCTGGGTACTTATGCACAAAGCGTTGTACAATCAGATTCAACACATGTGCCATGCACGGCACATGTGTCAACTTGCCCAAATTCAATGCCGCCAACAAATTGCTTCCGTTGTCACACACCACTTTGCCGATCTCCAGTTGGTGCGGAGTCAGCCACTGATCCACCTGTGCGTTCAGGGCGGACAGGAGTGCTGGTGGTCCGATGTGACTCTCTGCTTTCAGGCAAGTCAACCCCAAGACGGCGTGACACTGTCGTATCTGAGATGTGGAATAGCCCCTGGGGAGCTGGGGGGGTGCAGTTGATGTGGAGCAAGACGCAGCAGAAGAGGACTCAGCCGAGGAGGTTATCGAAGAGGATGGAGTAGGAGGAGTAGAGGAGGTGGCAGCAGGCCTGCCTGCAAGTCGTGGCAGTGTCACCAACTCCTCTGCAGAGCCACGCATTACATGCTTGGCAGCCGTCAGCAGGTTTACTCAATGCGTAGTGTAGGTGATATACCTGCCCTGACCGTGCTTTGCAGACCAGGTATCAGTGGTCAGATGGACCCTTGCCCCAACACTGTGTGCCAGACATGCCATGACTTCCTTTTGCACAATCGAGTACAAGTTGGGGATTGCCTTTTGTGCAAAGAAATTTCGGCCGGGTACCTTCCACTGCGGTGTCCCAATAGCTACAAATTTTTTGAAGGCCTCAGACTCCACCAGCTTGTATGGTAAAAGCTGGCGGGCTAAGAGTTCCGACAAGCCAGCTGTCAGATGCCGGGCAAGGGGGTGACTTTGTGACATTGGCTTCTTACGCTCAATCATGTCCTTGACAGACACCTGACTGTGGGCAGATGAGCAGGAACTGCTTAAGGCGAGAGACGGAGTGGCGGATGGTTGAGAGGGGGCAAGGAGGACAGCAGTGGTTGACGTGGCTGAAGATGCTGGACCAGGAGGAGGTTGGCGGCTTTGAGTTTGTGTGCTGCTTGTACTCATGTGTTGATCCCATAGGTGTTTGTGATGTGAGATCATGTGCCTTCGCAAAGCAGTTGTACCTAGGTGGGTGTTGGACTTCCCACGACTCCGTTTCTTTTGGCACAGGTTGCAAATGGCATCGCTGTTGTCAGAGGCAGACACACAAAAAAAATGCCACACTGCTGAGCTCTGCAATGACGGCATTCTGGTGGTGGCAACAGCATGTGTTGATTGGCATGCTGTCTGGCTGACCCCGGGTGCCGATGCATGCTGTCTAACTGTGCCACTAGCTCCTTGCAACGACCTCCCCCTGTTTCCAACTCGTCTCCTCCTCCTCTCTGTCTCCCCATCAGAACTTTCCCCCTGTTCTTCTTCTCTTCGAGCGGGCACCCACGTGACATCCACGGACACATCGTCATCATCAACCGCTTCACTTGTATCTGACAACTCAGCAAAGGAAGCAGCAGCGGGTACAACATCATCACCATACGTCCATGTGTGTAATGCTGCCTGACTGAGACATATCCCTGTTATCTGCATCCTCTGGCAATAATGGTTGCGCATCACTCATTTCTTCCAACTGATGTGTAAATAACTCCTCTGACAGATCAAGTGAAGCAGCTGTGGTGCTAGTGTTGGTGGTGGCGGCAGGCGGGCGAGTGGTAACTTGAGAGGTGCCCGAAGCTGAGCTGGAGGAGGATGGTGCGTCAAGGTTCCGAGCGGAAGCTGTAGAAGATTGGGTGTCCTGTGTTAGCCAGTCAACTATGTCCCCAGAACTTTTCGAGTTCAGGGTACGTGGCCTCTGAACACTGGACATTATTCCAGGGCCAAAGGGAATCACAGCACCACGACCACGACGGACCCTGCGGGGTGGCCTGCCTCTGCCTGTCATTTTTTTTAGATTAGTTTAGTTGTACTATGCGTGCAAGCTACTGTGACACCAGATATGAGTGGCACTGTGCACTGGCAGTATTTGGCAGAGTAGACGCTGTAGGCCTTACACACACGCTTGCAGACAACTAACTGCTATTCAATCTATTACAGTCAAAATTGTATTTTTATTTTTTAAATGTAATCTACTGTGACACCAGATATGAGTTGCACTGGTGTGACACTGTGCACTGGCAGGGCCTGAAACACACACACGTGCAGGCAACTGACTGCTATTATTTTACAGTTAGGGATGAGCGAACCCGAACTGTATAGTTCGGGTTCGTACCGAATTTTGGGGTGTCCGTGACACGGACCCGAACCCGAACATTTACGTAAAAGTCCGGGTTCGGGTTCGGTGTTCGGCGCTTTCTTGGCGCTTTTTGAAAGGCTGCAAAGCAGCCAATCAACAAGCGACATACTACTTGCCCCAAGAGGCCATCACAGCCATGCCTACTATTGGCATGGCTGTGATTGGCCAGTGCAGCATGTGACCCAGCCTCTATATAAGCTTGGGTCACGTAGCGCTGCACGTCACTCTGCTGATACAAGCGTACGGAGAGGTTGCTGCTGCGACGTTAGGGCGAGATTAGGCAGATTAACTCCTCCAAAAGACTTAATTCAGTGATCGATCTTCAGCTGTGGATCATTGAAGTGCTGATATTGAATTGCTCACTTTTTTTAGGCTGCCCAGAGCGTTTTTATATCACTTTTTTCTGGGGTGATCTGCGGCCATTTTGTGGCTTGTGGTGCGCCAGCACAAGCTACCACCAAGTGCATTTAACCATCAATAGTGTGGTTATTTTTTGCTATATCCTACATCAGGGTCAAGCTTTCATCAAGTGCATTTAACCATCAATAGTGTGGTTATTTTTTGGCCATACACTACATCAGGGGCAAGTTGAGCCTGTCACCCAGCGCCTAAAAAATAGGCCTGACATTTCTATTCCTCCAAATCTGTACTGTTTTAGCTGGTCAAGTTATTTTTTGTGACCGTAAAAGCACAGTTTTTTTTTCTGGGTTGAAAAACTATTCCCAAATTTGCCATTCTCAAAATTAGTAGTTTCTGCTATATCAGGCTTACTTTAAATCTATCCCAAAAAGGATATCTTAGATTGAAGGTGCTGATCGTGTCATTCTGAAAAACTTAACACACACGCTACCGTGCAGATACAAGTCTAATTCTGTGATTAAAGGTATATCTGTCACACAGCACGTAAAAAATAGGCCTGACATTTATATTCAGCTAAATCTGTCATTACTGGTGTGCCTGTATTAGTGTAATACGGTACCTAAATAGATAGCCAGACAGTGTTAGGTGTCTGTAAAAAAAGGCCTGAATTTTAATTCAATACATTGGCCCGAATAATATTTTTTTTATTGTGGTGAACGGTAACAATGAGGAAAACAACTAGTAAGGGACGCGGACGTGGACATGGTCGTGGTGGTGGTGTTAGTGGACCCTCTGGTGCTGGGAGAGGACGTGGCCGTTCTGCCACAGCCACACATCCTAGTGAACCAACTACCTCAGGTCCCAGTAGCCGCCAGAATTTACAGGGATATTTGGTGGGGCCCAATGCCGTTCTAAGGATGGTATAGCCTGAGCAGGTACAGGCATTAGTCAATTGGGTGGCCGACAGTGCATCCAGCACGTTCACATTATCTCCCACCCAATCTTCTGCAGAAAGCGCACAGATGGCGCATGAAAACCAAGCCCATCAGTCTGTCACATCACCCCATGCATATCAGGGAAACTGTCTGAGCCTCAAGTTATGCAGCAGTCTCTTATGCTGTTTGAAGACTCTGCTGGCAGGGTTTCCCAAGGGCATCCACCTAGCCCTTCCCCAGGGGGGGAAGAGATAGAATGCACTAACGCACAACCACTTATGTTTCCTGATGATGAGGACATGGGAATACCACCTCAGCACGTCTCTGATGATGACGAAACACAGGTGCCAACTGCTGCGTCTTTCTGCAGTGTGCAGACTGAACAGGAGGTCAGGGATCAAGACTGGGTGGAAGACGATGCAGGGTACGATGAGGTCCTAGACCCCACATGGAATGAAGGTCGTGCCACTGACTTTCACAGTTCGGAGGAAGAGGCAGTGGTGAGACCGAGCCAACAGCGTAGCAAAAGACAAAGAGGGAGCAGTGGGCAAAATCAGAACACCCGCCGCCAAGAGACTCCGCCTGCTACTGAGCGCCACCATCTGGGACCGAGCACCCCAAAGGCAGCTTCAAGGAGTTCCCTGGCATGGCACTTCTTTAAACAATGTGCTGACGACAAGACCCGAGTGGTTTGCACGCTGTTCCATCAGAGCCTGAAGCGAGGCATTAACGTTCTGAACCTTAGCACAACCTGCATGACCAGGCACCTGCATGCAAAGCATGAACTGCAGTGGAGTAAACACCTTAAAAACAAAGAAGTCACTCAGGCTCCCCCTGCTACCTCTTCTGCTGCTGCCGCCTCGGCCTCTTCTGCTGCTGCCGCCGCCTCGGCCTCTTCCTCCGCCTCTGGAGGAACGTTGGCACCTGCCGCCCAGCAAACATGGGATGTACCACCAACACCACCACCTGCGTCACCAAGCATCTCAACCATGTCACACGGCAGCGTTCAGCTCTGCATCTCACAAACATTTGAGAGAAAGCGTAAATTCCCACCTAGCCACCCTCGATCCCTGGCCCTGAATGCCAGCATTTCTAAACTACTGGCCTATGAAATGCTGTCATTTAGGCTGGTGGACACACACAGCTTCAAACAGCTCATGTCGCTTGCTGTCCCACAGTATGTTGTTCCCAGACGGCACTACTTCTCCAAGAGAGCCGTGCCTTCCCAGCACAACCAAGTGTCCGATAAAATCAAGTGTGCACTGCGCAATGCCATCTGTGGCAAGGTCCACCTAACCACAGATACGTTGACAAGTAAGCACGGCCAGGGACGCTATATCTCCCTAACTGCACACTGGGTAAATGTAGTGGCGGCTGGGCCCCAGGCGGAGAGCTGTTTGGCGCACGTCCTTCCGCCGCCAAGGATCGCAGGGCAACATTCTTTGCCTCCTGTCTCCTCCTCCTCCTACTCAGCTTCCTCCTCCTCTTCTTCCACCTGCTCATCCAGTCAGCCACACACCTTCACCACCAACTTCAGCACAGCCCAGGGTAAACGTCAGCAGGCCGTTCTGAAACTCATATGTTTGGGGGACAGGCCCCACACCGCACAGGAGTTGTGGCGGGGTATAGAACAACAGACCGACGAGTGGTTGCTGCCGGTGAGCCTCAAGCCCGGCCTGGTGGTGTGCGATAATGGGCGAAATCTCGTTGCAGCTCTGGGACTAGCCGGTTTGACGCACATCCCTTGCCTGGCGCATGTGCTGAATTTGGTGGTGCAGAAGTTCATTCGCAACTACCCCGACATGTCAGAGCTGCTGCATAAAGTGCGGGCCGTCTGTTCGCGCTTCCGGCGTTCACACCCTGCTGCTGCACGCCTGTCTGCGCTACAGCGTAAATTCGGCCTTCCCGCTCACCGCCTCATATGCGACGTGCCCACCAGGTGGAATTCCACCTTGCACATGCTGGACAGACTGTGCGAGCAGCAGCAGGCCATAGTGGAGTTTCAGCTGCAGCACGCACGGGTCAGTCGCACTGCGGAACAGGACCACTTCACCACCAATGACTGGGCCTCCATGCGAGACCTGTGTGCCCTGTTGCGCTGTTTCGAGTACTCCACCAACATGGCCAGTGGCGATGACGCCGTTATCAGCCATACAATACCACTTCTATGTCTCCTTGAGAAAACACTTAGGGCGATGATGGAAGAGGAGGTGGCCCAGGAGGAAGAGGGGTCATTTTTAGCACTTTCAGGCCAGTCTCTTCGAAGTGATTCAGAGGGAGGTTTTTTCAGACAGGGCCCACTACTGGAGGACGAGGAGGATGAGGATGAGGAGGAGGTGGTGGAGGATGAGGATGAAGCATGTTCACAGCGGGGTGGCACCAAAAGCAGCTCGGGCCCATCACTGGTGCGTGGCTGGGGGGAAACACAGGACGATGACGATACGCCTCCCACAGAGGAAAGCTTGTCCTTACCTCTGGGCAACCTGGCACACATGAGCGACTACATGCTGTAGTGCCTGCGCAACGACAGCAGAGTTGCCCACATTTTAACGTGTGCGGACTACTGGGTTGCCACCCTGCTGGATCCCCGGTACAAAGACAATGTGCCCACCTTACTTCCTACACTGGAGCGTGATAGGAAGATGCACGAGTACAAGCGCACGTTGGTAGACGCGCTACTGAGAGCATTCCCAAATGTCACAGGGGAACCAGTGGAATCCCAAGGCGAAGGCAGAGGAGGAGCAAGAGGTCGCCAACGCAGCTGTGTCACGGCCAGCTCCTCTGAGGGCAGGGTTAGCATGGCAGAGATGTGGAAAAGTTTTGTCACCACGCCACAGCTACAGTAACTGCACCACCACCTGATACGGAACGTGTTAGCAGGAGGCAACATTTCACTAACATGGTGGAACAGTACCTGTGCACACCCCTCCACGTACTGACTGATGGTTCGGCCCCATTCAACTTCTGGGTCTCCAAATTGTCCACGTGGCCAGAGCTAGCCTTTTATGCCTTGGAGGTGCTGGACTGCCCGGCGGCCAGCGTTTTGTCTGAACGTGTATTCAGCACGGCAGGGGGCGTCATTACAGACAAACGCAGCCGCCTGTCTACAGCCAATGTGGACAAGCTGACGTTCATAAAAATGAACCAGGCATGGATCCCACAGGACCTGTCCATCCCTTGTGCAGATTAGACATTAACTACCTCCCCTTAACAATATTTTATTGTACTCCAGGGCACTTCCTCATTTAATCCTATTTTTATTTTCATTTTACCATTATATTGCGGGGCAACCCAAAGTTGAATGAACCTCTCCTCTGTCTGGGTGCCGGGGCCTAAATGTGTGACAGTGGCCTGTTCCAGTGGTGGGTGATGTGAAGCCTGATTCTCTGCTATGACATGAAGACCGATTCTCTGCTGACATGAAGACTGATTCTCTGTTATGGGACCTCTCTCCTCTGTCTGGGTGCCTGGGCCTAAATATGTGACAGTGGCCTGTTCCAGTGGTGGGTGACGTGAAGCCTGATTCTCTGCTATGACATGAAGACTGATTCTGTGCTGACATGAAGACTGATTCTCTGTTATGGGACCTCTCTCCTCTGTCTGGGTGCCTGGGCCTAAATATGTGACAGTGGCCTGTTCCAGTGGTGGGTGACGTGAAGCCTGATTCTCTGCTATGACATGAAGACTGATTCTGTGCTGACATGAAGACTGATTCTCTGTTATGGGACCTCTCTCCTCTGTCTGGGTGCCTGGGCCTAAATATGTGACAGTGGCCTCTTCCAGTGGTGGGTGACGTGAAGCCTGATTCTCTGCTATGACATGAAGACTGATTCTGTGCTGACATGAAGCCAGATTCTCTGTTACGGGACCTCTCTCCTCTGTCTGGGTGCCGGGGTCTAAATATGTGACAGTGGCCTGTTCCAGTGGTGGGTGACGTGAAGCCGGATTCTCTGCTATGACATGAAGACTGATTCTCTGCTGACATGAAGACTGAATCTCTGTTATGGGACCTCTCTCCTCTGCCTGGGTGCCTGGGCCTAAATATGTGACAGTGGCCTGTTCCAGTGGTGGGTGACGTGAAGCCTGATTCTCTGCTATGACATGAAGACTGATTCTGTGCTGACATGAAGCCAGATTCTCTGTTACGGGACCTCTCTCCTCTGTCTGGGTGTCGGGGCCTAAATATGTGACAGTGGCCTGTTCCAGAGGTGGGTGACGTGAAGCCTGATTCTCTGCTATTTCATGAAGACAGATTCTGTGCTGACATGAAGCCAGATTCTCTGTTACGGGACCTCTCTCCTCTGTCTGGGTGCCAGGGCCTAAATGTGTGACAGTGGCCTGTTCCAGTGGTGGGTGACGTGAAGCCTGATTCTCTGCTATGACATGAAGACTGATTCTGTGCTGACATGAAGCCAGATTCTCTGTTACGGGACCTCTCTCCTCTGTCTGGGTGCCAGGGCCTAAATGTGTGACAGTCGCCTGTTCCAGTGGTGGGTGACGTGAAGCCTGATTCTCTGCTATGACATGAAGACTGATTCTGTGCTGACATGAAGCCAGATTCTCTGTTACGGGACCTCTCTCCCCTGTCTGGGTGCCTGGGCCTAAATATGTGACAGTGGCCTGTTCCAGTGGTGGGTGACGTGAAGCCTGATTCTCTGCTATGACATGAAGACTGATTCTCTGCTGACATGAAGCCAGATTCTCTGTTACGGGACCTCTCTCCTCTGCCTGGGTGCCGGGGCCTAAATATATGACAATGGACTGTTACAGTGGTGGGTGACGTGAATCCAGATTCTCTGCTATGGCATGAAGACTGATTATCTGCTGATGTGAAGCCAGATTCTCTGCTATGGGACCTTTCTCCAATTGATATTGGTTTATTTTTATATATTTTATTTTTATTTTTATTCATTTCCCTATCCACATTTGTTTGCAGGGGATTTACCTACATTTTGCTGCCTTTTGCAGCCCTCTAGCTCTTTCCTGGGCTGTCTTACAGCCTTTTTAGTGCCGAAAAGTTCGGGTCCCCATTGACTTCAATGGGGTTCAGGTTCGGGACGAAGTTCGGGTCGGGTTCGGATCCCGAACGCGAACATTTCCGGGAAGTTCGGCCGAACGTCTCGAACCCGAACATCCAGGTGTTCGCTCAACTCTATTTACAGTCAAAATTGTTTGTTTTTTTTGACTGTACATTTTTTGACTGACTGCTATTTATTCACAGTTAAAATTGTTGTTTTTCTTTAAATGTAATCTACTGTGACACCAGATATGAGTTGCGCTGGTTACACTGTGCACTTGCAGGGCATGAAACACACACGCATGCAGGCAACTGACTGGTGTTATATTACAGTCAAAAAAGTTTTTTTTTTTTTTTAAATGCAAGCTACTGTGACACCAGATATGAGTGGTGGCACTGGGAAAATGGGCACAGTATACGCTGGGAGCCTGACACACACGCTGGCAGGCAACTGCAATTAGCTTACACAGAAAAAAAAAAAAGAAAAAGCAGACTGATGTACTAGCCCTAAAAAGGGCTTTTTGCGGTGCTGTCCTTACAGAAGAGACATAGGCGTGCGCACGGGGTGTGCCGGGTGTGCCTGGGCACACCCTAATCATTACCTCCGTGCTGCACTGCCATCTGCCAACTCCTGATGCGATCCTTCACATAGGCTTCAGGCTAAGGGTCTGAAGCCTATGAGACAGTAGAGCGCTAGAATGGATTTGCTCTAGGGAGGTATGATGTCGGGAAAGAGACGGAGTCTCGTCATACAGGGGGCGTGGCCTCAAGATATGCAGGAAATTCAACAGAGCAGGATATTGCAGAGAGGAGCAGAAGCTGCAGGTCAGTATGTGGAGGAGAAGATTGACTGTTATGTGGACTTGGGGGGGGGAATAACCCTTGTACTGGAGACTGTATGTTAGAGGGGTCTGAAGAGAGGGGGTGAAGTGATATTATTTACCTGGGGACTGTATGCTGGAGGGGCTAAAGGCAGGAGGGGTGATATCATTTTACATGGGACTGTATGCTGGAAGGGCTAAAGGCAGGAGGGGTGATATTATTTTACATTGGACTGTATGCTGGAAGGGCTGAAGGCCGGGGGAGTTTTGTATTTTACATGGGACTGTATGTTGAAGGGGCTGAAGGCAGGGCGTGATGTATTTTACATGGGACTGTATGCTGAAGGGGCTCAAGGCAGGCAGCGAAGAGAGGAAGGGTGATATTATTTACATGGGACTGTATGTTGGAGGGGCTGAAGGCAAGGAGTGATGTATTTTACATGGGACTGTATGCTGGAGGGGCTGTAGAGCGCCATAATTATTACTATTAGGGTTCATTCACAAGTCCGCAGTGTTTTGCGGATCTGCAACACACCCGCCAGGCACCCCCATAGAACAGCCTATTTTTGTCCACAGCTGCGGACAAGAATAGGACATGTTCTATTTTTTTCCAGAGCCGCTGACCGGAAGTTCGGCAGGCCGCTCCGGAAATGCGGATGCTAAGAGCACACTGTGTGCTTTCCGCATCCATTCCGTCCCCATGAAGAATGCATGGGTCCGCACCCGTTCCACACAATTGCGGAATGGATGCGGACACATTTTGCGGACGTGTGAATGGAGCCTAATACAGAGGGGGCCATTATAATATTAAGAATAATAATTACACAGAGGGGCCAGTATATATTATAATTATACAGATGGCATTATACTTATGGGCACTACGGGGGGGAGGTCTGGTCTGTTATCTGAGGAGGATAGTAAAGTGAGAAATCTAAACATTTTTCTGTGAAACTCTGCAGAGACGCGGCTGAAAGAAGGTATCATGGCGGTCTTATCTCCGAATGAAGACGTTGAGGAAGGTCTACATCACAGGAGACGTCACTGGATGTAACAGGTATGTGCTGCTGTACTCTACTGTATAGTGTGCACCATTATATGTAATGTCCATCCACATATCTGGGGGGGGGGGTGGCTATAGGATTTAACCCACACTGCCGCAGTCCGGTCCCAGACTTCAAGTCACACTGTGCGTGTTCTGAATTCTGGGGCCTCACACCCATCTACTACATTATCTGTACTCAGAGAGTTACCACTGTGTTATCTGTGGTATTACATAGGACTGCAGGTGACATCTACTACATTATCTGTACTCAGAGAGTTATCACTGTGTTATCTGTGGTGTTACATAGGACTGCAGGTGACATCTACTACATTATCTGTACTCAGAGAGTTATCACTGTGTTATCTGTGGTGTTACATAGGACTGCAGGTGACACCTACTACATTATCTGTACTCAGAGAGTTATCACTGTGTTATCTGTGGTATTACATAGGACTGCAGGTGACACCTACTACATTATCTGTACTCAGAGAGTTATCACTGTGTTATCTGTGGTATTACATAGGACTGCAGGTGACACCTACTACATTATCTGTACTCAGAGAGTTATCACTGTGTTATCTGTGGTATTACATAGGACTGCAGGTGACATCTACTACATTATCTGTACTCAGAGAGTTATCACTGTGTTATCTGTGGTATTACATAGGACTGCAGGTGACATCTGCTACATTATCTGTACTCAGTTATCACTGTGCTATCTGTGGTGTTACATAGGACTGCAGGTGACATCTGCTACATTATCTGTACTCAGTTATCACTGTGTTATCTGTGGTGTTACATAGGACTGTAGGTGACATCTGCTACATTATCTGTACTCAGTTATCACTGTGCTATCTGTGGTGTTACATAGGACTGCAGGTGACATGTACTGCATTATTTGTAAAAAGGGGCGTGTCCACAGATTGGGGGGAGAAATACTTGGCTTGCCCCGGGTGCTGACAACCCACGCTACACCACTGGAACTCTGCCCTGTTATCACGGTCGGCGTGGCTATCACATACGTGACACAGAGGGAGGGAACGAGGAAGGCCCTGCCCAAGTGAGAGGGAAGATGGTGACCCCTGACTCACCTGGCGGCTGGCACCTGGCTGCCCTGACGTCCCTAGACGGGTTCCTCACCCGTATGCCGATCACGTGCCTAAAGCCCTGGCTTTCCCTGAGCTGAGCCCTAGGTAGTGAACAGGGCGATGGGAACACTAGTCCGCACCACTAACTCTAAGGGAAAACACCAAGGGGAGGACAGACAACACAGACTCAACATATATTCCCAGGTGGGCGACAACAGGAGACAACAATAAGCCAAACAGGGATCCGGAGGGTAGCACACAGGAACAACAACCAGGATTAACCACTCCAGTGGGTCAGTATAGATGTCCAGGCAGGAAGCTCTATAACTGGCAACTAGAGAAGTGTGAGGGGAGAATATAAGGAGGTAGGGAGTGGCAGACACGAAACAGCTGAGGAGGAGAAGCTACGGATCCCTGAGAGAGACAAAAAGGATAGCAAGGCAAACACAGAAAACAATAACTAAGAAACACCATGATCTTTAGATATAGAGCGCGCAGCCACCCGCTGCGACTTCCTGACCCCGGGTATAACGGAGTCAGACGTGGCTCTTGATACCCTCGTGACAGTACCCCCCCTTTCACGAGGGGCCTCCGGACACTCAGGACCAGGTCTCTCCGGATGAGAGGCATGGAAAGTCTGAATTAACCTGTTGGCGTTTACCTCTGACGCTGGAACCCACAGTCTTTCCTCGGGACCGTAACCCCTCCAATGCACAAGATACTGAAGAGAGCGGCGGACCCGACGAGAATCAACAATTCTGGCTATTTGAAACTCCAGATTACCATCCACAATAACAGCAGGAGGTGGCAGCGGCGATGGTTCTAGAGGTGGAACATACTTCTTGAGTAACGATTTATGGAAGACGTTATGGATCTTAAAAGTCTGAGGTAGCTCCAGGCGAAAAGCCACAGGGTTAATGACGGCTACTATTTTATAGGGACCAATGAACCTAGGACCCAGTTTCCAAGAAGGAACCTTCAACTTAATATTCCTAGTAGACAACCACACATAGTCATTAACTCCTAGGTCCGGACCTGGCGACCGTTTCTTATCGGCCATGCATTTATATTTACCACTCATCTTTTTCAAGTTAACTTGCACCTTCTGCCATACCGATGAAAGAGATGAAGAAAACCTTTCCTCTTCGGGAACCCCAGAAGACCCCCCCTCTTTGAAAGTACAAAATTGGGGATGAAAACCGTATGCACCAAGGAATGGTGACTTGCCAGTGGACTCCTGATAATGATTATTTATGGCAAACTCAGCTAACGGTAAGTATGATGACCACAACTCTTGGTTTTCAGACACAAAACACCTTAAATATGTTTCTAGGTTTTGGTTGGTACGCTCAGTCTGTCCATTCGACTGAGGATGGAAAGCTGAGGAAAAGGACAAGTGAACCCCCAAACGGGAACAAAAAGCTTTCCAAAACTTAGAAATAAACTGGGTTCCCCGATCCGAAACCACATCGGAAGAGACCCCGTGAAGCTTCACGATTTCACTGATAAACACCTGAGCGAGAGTTTTAGCATTAGGAAGTGCGGGTAGCGCAATAAAGTGTACCATTTTGCTAAACCTGTCTACTACTACCAAGATAACTGTTTTACCCGCCGACAACGGTAAGTCAGTGATGAAATCCATAGACAGATGTGTCCATGGCCTATTGGGAATGAAAAGTGGCAATAAAGACCCTGCTGGACGTGTATGAGAGACTTTCGCGCGTGCACAAGTAGAACAAGTAGACACGAAATCCATTACATCCTGACGCAACCTTGGCCACCAAAAACGACGAGATAAAAGCTCCAAGGTTGCTTTACTACCCGGGTGTCCAGCAAGTGCCGAATTATGATGTTCTTTTAATAATTCAAGACGCAGGTTTAACGGTACAAACAATTTCTCTGAGGGGCAAGAGGCCGGGGCGTCCCCCTGAGCCTCTAACACCTTTCCCTCTAGAACAGAGTGTACAGCAGAGACAACCACTCCTCTTTGTAAAATAGGTACCGGATCACAAACATTACCCCCTCCAGGGGAACTACGAGATAATGCGTCTGCCTTGGTATTTTTTGCCCCAGGACGATAGGTGATTACAAAGTTAAATCTGGTAAAGAATAGCGACCACCTAGCTTGTCTAGGGGTGAGACGTTTAGCCGATTCTAGGTACAGAAGGTTCTTGTGATCCGTAATCACCGTGACGGGGTGGATTGCTCCCTCTAAGAAGTGACGCCACTCTTCAAGCGCCAGTTTAATCGCCAACAGTTCCCTATTTCCAATATCATAATTCTTCTCTGCAGAAGATAATTTTTTGGAAAAGAAAGCGCAAGGACGCCATTTGCCAGGAGACGGACCCTGAGACAATACAGCCCCCACTCCCACCTCTGACGCATCTACCTCGACAATAAAAGGCTGGGAGACATCAGGTTGAATTAGAACAGGTGCCGAGGTAAACCTCTCCTTTAGAGAGGAAAATGCATCTTTAGCGGCGTCAGACCATTTGGAAAAATCCGTCCCCTTCCTAGTCATGTCGGTAAGGGGTTTAACGATCACTGAATAATTTTTAATGAACTTTCTATAGAAATTAGCGAAACCCAAAAACCGTTGTAGGGCTTTAAGGTTCTCAGGAAGATCCCAATCTAAAATTGCCTGGACCTTCCCAGGATCCATGCGGAAACCTGAAGCAGATAATAGATATCCCAGGAACTGTAATTCCTGAACAGCGAAGACACATTTTTCAATTTTTGCATATAATTTATTCGTCTGTAGGACCTGCAGTACTTGCCTGACATGCACCTCATGTGTTTTCAGATCAGCCGAATAAATTAAGATATCATCTAGGTATATGACTACAAACCTGCCGATGAGATGACTAAAAATATCATTAACGAAATGTTGGAAGACAGCAGGGGCATTGGTCAGACCGAAAGGCATAACAAGATTTTCATAATGCCCCTCTGGGGTGTTAAAAGCTGTCTTCCACTCATCCCCTTCCCTGATACGAATCAGATTGTAGGCCCCCCTAAGATCAAGTTTGGAGAACCACTTAGCACCCGCAATCTGATTAAAAAGGTCAGGAATGAGAGGAAGAGGGTATGGGTCACGGATGGTTATCTGGTTTAACTCACGGAAATCTAAGCAAGGACGCAGGCCCCCATCTTTCTTTTTAACAAAGAAAAACCCTGCAGCCACGGGTGAAGAAGAGGGTCTGATGTGTCCCTTAGCCAGACTCTCGGAGATATAATCTTTCATGGCTTGTCTCTCGGGACCCGAAAGATTATACAACCTGGACTTGGGTAATTTTGCCCCGGGAATCAGGTTAACCGGGCAATCATAAGGACGATGAGGTGGTAGTTTCTGACAACCCTTTTCAGAAAAAACGTCCTCAAAGTCCGAAATAAATGTAGGTAGGGAAGCTATGGAGGCGATTAAGCAATTGTTATTTAAACAATTCTCTCTGCAATGCTCACTCCACTCCAATATCTCCCTGGCCTGCCAATCCACCACTGGATTGTGCGCTACCAACCAGGGAAGACCCAATACCACCGGAGAGGGAAGGCCCTCCAGAACGTAACATGAAAGACACTCATTATGGTGGTCCCCTACCCGAAGGTGTAAATTACGAACAATGTGGGTGAGGTTTCTCTGAGACAGAGGAGCAGAATCTATAGCGAATACGGGAATAGGTCTCTGCAGCGTACAAAGAGACAAACCCATAGTGCGGGCAAAATGGGCATCAATCAAGTTTACCCCTGCTCCACTGTCTAGAAAAACAGAAATAGACTCCGTCTTAACACCAAAAACAATGACCGCTGGTAACACAAATTGAGATGTTCGTATGGAGGAAACGTATACCCCCCGGCTGACATCCTCCGCACAGCCCGGGGTTAGTAGTTTTCCGACGGTCTTTTGTTTTTGAGAAAGGAGGGACAGACATTAATGAAATGACCCCTCCCCCCACAGAAAAAACAAGCCCCCCCCCTACGGCGAATCTCGGGAGGACGGACCTGACGAGAAGTTCCGCCTAGCTGCATAGGCTCATCTAAGTCAGTACAGGCTGACTGTTGCTTGGGAGAGGTAACCAATTGCTCCGGAATTTTCGATCTCTCCCTAAGACGTCTATCTATTCTGATAGAGAGGGACATAACAGCATCAAGGGAAAGGGGGGTCTCATACAGCGCCAGTGCATCCTTAACCCTTTCAGATAACCCAGAGCAGAACTGACTCCTGAGAGCCGGGTCGTTCCACTGAGTATCCGTAGCCCACCTACGGAACTCTGAGCAATATTCCTCTGCTGACCGATCTCCCTGTAGGAGTCTCCGTAACTTCGACTCAGCCAGGGCGACTCGGTCAGGGTCATCATATATATGACCCAAAGCCCCAAAAAATCCCTCCACTGACCGAAGAGCCTGAGAACCAGGGGGTAACGAGAACGCCCAGGATTGCGGATCCCCCTGAAGCAGGGAAATGACAATCCCAACCCGCTGTTCTTCATGACCTGAGGAGTAAGGGCGCAACTTAAAATATAATTTGCAGGCCTCACGGAACGTTGCAAATTTGTCCCTTCCCCCAGAAAATCTGTCGGGAAGAGCAACCTTGGGTTCAGTGACAACCTGGTTACCCATAGCAACCGCTGGGAGTGCGGTCTGCTGCATTTGCTGTTGTTGTTGGAGAACAGACACCTTCAATCCTGCCACTTCCAAAGACAGGCTTTGAAGCTGTTCTGCCAAGGCATCAATAGGATCCATATTGGATTCTAAGTAGAGAGAGAGAAAAAAACAACAAACAAAAAATTAAAATTATTATTTTTTTCTCAAAAAGTAAGGGCCAGTTATAATATCACGGTCGGCGTGGCTATCACATACATGACACAGAGGGAGGGAACGAGAAAGGCCCTGCCCAAGTGAGAGGGAAGATGGTGACCCCTGACTCACCTGGCGGCTGGCACCTGGCTGCCCTGACGTCCCTAGACGGGTTCCTCACCCGTACGCCGATCACGTGCCTAAAGCCCTGGCTTTCCCTGAGCTGAGCCCTAGGTAGTGAACAGGGCGATGGGAACACTAGTCCGCACCACTAACTCTAAGGGAAAACACCAAGGGGAGGACAGACAACACAGACTCAACATATATTCCCAGGTGGGCGACAACAGGAGACAACAATAAGCCAAACAGGGATCCGGAGGGTAGCACACAGGAACAACAACCAGGATTAACCACTCCAGTGGGTCAGTATAGATGTCCAGGCAGGAAGCTCTATAACTGGCAACTAGAGAAGTGTGAGGGGAGAATATAAGGAGGTAGGGAGTGGCAGACACGAAACAGCTGAGGAGGAGAAGCTACGGATCCCTGAGAGAGACAAAAAGGATAGCAAGGCAAACACAGAAAACAATAACTAAGAAACACCATGATCTTTAGATATAGAGCGCGCAGCCACCCGCTGCGACTTCCTGACCCCGGGTATAACGGAGTCAGACGTGGCTCTTGATACCCTCGTGACACCTGTATGTTCCCTGCTGCTTGCTACCCCTCCTCAATTACACCCCTGTATAATGTACCCTGATAACCCTCAGTTATATGATACTGTATAACTGAGGGGTATCAGGGTAAATTACAGGGGGTAATATAACTGAAGGATCAGGGTAAATTATACAGGGGGTAAAACTAAGGGGTATTAGGGTACATTATTATATAGGGGTAATATAACTGAGGAGGGCTATCTCAGGGGACATGATGAAGGGGTAATATAACTTATATAATATAAGTTATATTACCCCTGTATAATGTCCCTGATAGCCCTTAGTTATATTACCCCTGTATAATAATGTACCCTGATACCCCTTAGTGTATTTGTGTGTGTGTATGTATATGTGTGTGTGTGTGTGTGTGTGTGTGTATATATATATATATATATATATATATATATATATATATATATATATATATATATATATATATATATAGATAAATATATACACACACACAAACTCACACGCGGCGTGTGTTTGTACTTTAGGGTGCACACCCTAATGCAATAGGCTGCGCACACCTATGAGCAGAGATCAGATGAGTCTTTCAGTACTGAATACACTGGCCTAGCTATCGATTTCCCTATTAAATCAGCAGCAGCAGCACTGTCCCTCCTCTCACTAAGACTGCAGCTTCCGAATGAATCTAAAATGGATGCTGTCTAGGAGGTGGGAGGGTCTGGGAGGGAGGGTATGATGCTGATTGGCTGGATTTTGTCTGCTGACTGTGAGGTACAGGGTCAAAGTTTACTCAATGATGACGAATAGGGGGCGGACCGAACATCGCATATGTTCGCCCGCCGCGGCGAACGCGAACAACCTATGTTCGCCGGGAACTGTTCGCCGGCGAATAGTTTGGGACATCTCTACCTGGGAGGCCTGTAACTTATCAGCCAGCCATGGGTGGGACTCTAAGCCTCCTCCGGTTGTATGTGTGGTTAGTCAAACTGGAGGGAACTGGGAGCTGTTTGCTGTCGGACTCATGTTCCCTGCAATAGAGAGTGCCCCGGAAGATTTTGTGCTATCCTCCCCATCACTGCACGCTGGCCCAGGGAGGCTCTGCTGACCGTGAGTACAGACTACTACTACCCCCATTGGCCCACCATAGCCTCACGTTTTGCCCTTGTGGACCGGGTTGCTGGATGTGTTGTTAGGATGTACTGCATGTAGGCATGCTATGACCTGACACTGTGTGTGTGATCTCAGGAGGTACTGCATGTAGGCACGCTATGACCTGACACTGTGTGTGATGTCAGGATGTACTGCATGTAGACTCGCTATGACCTCACACTGTGTGTGATGTCAGGCGGTACTGCATGTAGACTTGCTATGACCTTACACTGTGTGTGATGTCAGGATGTACTGCATGTAGGCACGCTATTACCTGCTCTGTGTGTGTGATCTCAGGAGGTACTGCATGTAGATGCGCTATGACCTGACACTGTGTGTGAGGTCAGTAGGTACTGTACGTAGACGCCCTATGACCTGACAATGTGTGATATCAGGAAGTACTGCACGTAGACGCGCTATGACCTGGCACTGTGTGTGATGTCAGAAGGTATTGCACGTAGATGCGCTATGACCTGCCTGACATTGTGTGTGATGTCAGGAGGTATTGTAAGTAGATGTGCTATGACCTGACACTGTGTGTTACGTTAGGAGGTACTGCACGTAGACGCGCTATGACCTGACACTGTGCGTGAGACATCAGAAAGTACTGCACGTAGATACGCTATGACCAGACACTGTGCATGGGACGTCAGGAGGTACTGCATGTAGACGCACAATTGCAATGGCCAGGTTCAGCGCCTGGGGGATCCCTTGCTCCTTAGGAGGTTTCTACAAAATATGTCCCTCTTATAGAGCAAGTAAACCTGCCGCCAATTGCAGTAAAGCAATGAGGACATGGAGTCCCCTTTGTAGATGGTAGTGTTTGTACCCAGTGTAGGAAGGACAGAGTGGTGTTAGATAGGCCACAATATCCCTGGAGATGTTCTGTAGCACTTTTGTCACAGTGCTCCTTTCCTGGATACGGTTGGATCCCAGATGTGGCGTCCAAAGCAGTGCAAAAGGGTAGTTAACTTGGATAGTGTAGAAATAAAGTTGAGTCCAGACTTGGTTATATGGAAGTTCAAAAGTTGCTTTACTTTGCATAAACAATAATCCAAACAATCCACAGAACTTGTCTTGGTTCCTAAGAGGTTTTAGCAGGACTTTGGCAGGCAAAGAACTTCTGCAAAACAAACTTCTCTCTGCTGAATCTGTAGTGTACTCTCTCAGCTCTGCTATGTCAGCAATATTAAATAGGAATGCTTTCCATCCTGCTTGATGTTGTTGTCCTGAGTCTGTCTCTTACTGTGATCCTAGGAACTTCTTGTCCTGGCTGACTTTTAGGGAGAGCTCAGTCCCAGAGGGACGAGCATCTGCTTTCTTTCCCTATAGCATGGAGTACAGGAACCAACTGGTTCTACTAAGATTGTATTTGCTCCTTGGAGGAGACTACATCAGAGCTGGAAAGCCAGGTTCCACCCTCTGTAGAGTAGCACTGCAAAGTCTGCTGCCACCCGCTGGGGAATCAGGTTTTTACATGAACAATACAAATGCATAAGAAGGAAATGCGCACTGTGGTGGACCTGGAATAAAATGCATAAGATGACATTGTTATTGCATGTGCAGACAGAAGCAGGATGCAGGAGTGTTAATGCCACTTGGGGGCGTTACACTATGACCGGACACTGTGTGATGTCAGGAGGTACTCCATGTAGATGTGCTATGACCTGACACTGTTTGTGTCACCGCCAGTTCTGTGAGAAGTTCTGACAGACGACCTTCTCTACCTCTTGGATGATGTTCTTTGTTTTGGTTTCACTTTCTCATCTCATTTCCTTCTCCCAGGTGTCACCTATTTAGACTAATCCTCTTTCCTTTATATTCCCTCCCATACTGCCTCACTTTGCGGTTTATACTACTTCCTGGATTGAAGTGTTCACTGCTGGAGGCTTCTGCTGCTGCTTGTTCAGATAAGTCCTTTCATGTATTGTGTTTCCTTGCTGGCTTGATTCTAGGTGACCCTGACTCCGTCCGTATGTAGTGCAAGGAGCCGGTGGTCATGTCCCCTCACTATTATAGGGTTTTCAGGTGTCACACAATCTTAGGTACGGAGGCATAAAATCGTCTACCTTTGAGACCCTTGTATGTGCTTAGCAATCAGGGTGAGCTCTTAGGGTTTTATAGGGGTCACCTTTATGCTCCTTACGTTGGGATCAAGCCAGTCGGACATTTTATTCATAACTTCCAGCTATCTGCAACATCATCCGTGACATTATAAACTGCCATTACCATCTTAAGCATGGATCCGGTTTCAGCCTTGATTGACCACATGCAAGGTCTTTCACTGGAGGTAGCAGATCTCCGTAAAACTGTGTCTCAGTTTCAGGTGACCGGTTCTGCTTGCGTTCATGGAGTTTGTTCCTAGCCTAAGATCTCGCTTCCGGATACGTTCTCCGGGGGTAGTGAGAATTTTGTTCGCTTTGGAGAGGCTTGCAAACTCCATTTTCGCCTACTTCCCTATTCCTCTGGTGATCAGGAGCAGAGGGTGGGGATCATCATCTCGCTGCTCAGGGATAACGCTCAGTCTTGGGCCTTTTCGCTGCCGGTGGGGGCACGGCCCCTCCGATCGGTGGATGAAATTTTTGTAGCCCTGGGGCAGATATATGATGACCGGGATCGTATTGATCTGGCTGAATCTAAACTGCGTCTTTTATGCCTGGATAAACAGTCCGCAGTGATATATTGTTCTGAATTTCGGAGATGGGCAGCTGATACTGGTTGGAATGATGCTGCACTCCTAAGTCAATTTTTGCCATGGTCTTTCGGAGGGATTAAAATATGCATTTGCTTTTCATGAGAGACCTGCCTCGTTGGAGTCTGCCATGTCTCTAGCTGTTCGTATTGACAGGCGTCTTAGAGAGAGAGGAGAGACCACTCCTTCCTGTCATATTCAGCCCAAGGACAGTGGGGCTGTCTCATTCAGTATGCAGGGGTCTCAGTCTCTCTCAATCCCCTCTGTGCAGGAGGCCATGCAGCTGGGTTTGCTTGCCTCTGATAGTAGCGGATTCAGCTCTCAGAGGAGGGTTTGTTTCTGTTGTGGGGGTATAAATCATTTGGCTAATGTTTGCCCCTCTAGGAGATTTATGGAGTTTTCTGAGGGTAATAAAAAAGAAACAAAAAGAAAAAAACCCTCTAAAAACTTTCCATTTGCTACTATTGGCAAGGTTGATGCGGAAATTGAAGGTTTGCCGTTTGCTTGTAGTTCCCGTTTTCGCCTACCTGCCAGGGTGGCGCTAGACAGCAATAACATTGTTTGTGAGATTTTTGTAGATAGTGGAGCAGCTGTCACTCATTAATAATCAATTTGCTATAACGCATGGTTTCCAGGTATGCACTTTGGAAAAGGATATACCTGTTTTTGCTATTGATTCCTCTCCAATTTCTCAAAGATCGTTAAAGGGCATAGTTCACAATATCCGTTTGACTGTGGGTGATGCTCATGTTGAGGATATGTCATGTTTTGTCCTAAGCGTATTACCTACTCCTCTAGTGTTGGGGCTACCCTGTCTCACTAAACATAACCCCACCATTGATTGGCAAGCAAGGCAAATAAATGGTTGGAGTGACTTTTGCAGAGAGAATTGCCTCATGGCGTCTCTTTCAGAGGTTTCAACCAAGACTGTACCATCTATTCTCTCTGAATTTCCGGATGTGGTTTCCGAGAGTGGTGTCCAGGAGCTGCCCCCTCACCGGGAGTACGATTGCCCTATTAATCTCATCCCAGGCGCCAAGCTGCCAAAATCACGTTTATACAATCTCTCCCAACCTGAAAGAGTCGCTATGCGTACTTATATCTCTGAGAGCCTGAGAAAGGGACACATCCGACCCTCGAAGTCACCTGTTGCCGCTGGGTTTTTCTTTGTTAAGAAAAAAGATGGTTCTTTAAGACCTTGTCTGGATTTCAGGGAGCTGAACAGTATCACTATTCGTGACCCTTATCCGCTTCCTCTGATCCCGGACCTGTTTAACCAGGTTGTTGGGGCTAAAGTCTTTTCCAAATTAGATCTAAGAGGGGCATACAACCTGGTCAGGGTCAGAGAAGGAGACGAATGGAAGACGGCCTTTAATACCCCTGAGGGCCATTTTGAGAATTTGGTTATGCCTTTTGGTTTGATGAATGCCCCAGCTGTTTTTCAGCATTTCGTGAACAGCATTTTTTATCATTTAATGGGAAAATTTGTATTAGTGTATTTGGATGACATTTAGATTTTTTCTCCTGATTTCAAAACTCATAAGGAACACCTACGTCAGGTCTTGCTCATCCTGCGGGAGAATAAATTATACGCGAAACTGGAAAAATGTGTGTTTGCGGTTCCAGAAATTCAATTTCTGGGGTTTCTTCTCTCCGCTTCTGGTTTTCGCATGGACCCCGAGAAGGTCCGCGCTGTGCTTGAGTGGGAGCTTCATGAGAATCAGAAGGCGCTGATGCGTTTTTTGGGCTTTGCCAATTATTACAGGAAGTTTATTTTGAATTATTCCTCTGTTGTTAAACCACTCACTGATATGACCAGAAAGGGGGTAGATTTTTCTTCCTGGTCGGTAGAGGCGCGTAAGGCCTTTTCTAATATCAAGGAGAGTTTTGCTTCCGCTCCCATCCTGGTACAACCTGATATTTCTTTACCCTTCATAGTTGAGGTTGATGCTTCTGAGGTAGGGGTGGGTGCGGTCTTGTCTCAGGGTTCCTCTCCTGCCAAATGGCAACCGTGTGCCTTTTTCTCTAAGAAACTCTCCTCCGCAGAGAGAAATTATGATGTGGGAGATAGGGAATTGTTGGCCATCAAGTTGGCTTTTGAGGAATGGCGCCATTGGCTAGAGGGAGCCAGACACCCTATTACTGTGTTTACTGACCATAAAAATCTGGCCTACTTGGAGTCAGCCAAGCGTCTGAACCCGAGACAGGCCAGAAGGTCTTTGTTCTTTTCAAGGTTTAATTTTGTTGTCACGTTCCGCCCCGGGGGTTAAGAATGTGAAGGCAGATGCCCTGTCACGTTGTTTTCCGGGAGGTGGGAATTTTGAAGACCCGGGTCCCATTTTGGCTGAAGGTGTGGTGGTCTCTGCTCTTTTTCCTGAATTGGAGGCAGAGGTGCAGGCAGCCCAGTCAGAGGCTCCTGATCTTTGTCCTCCTGGAGGTTGTTTGTGCCTCTCGCTTTGAGACACAAGATTTTTAAGGAACACCACGTTGCCGCTGTTTTTTTTTTTTGTTAAGAAAAAAGATGGCTCTTTAAGACCTTGTCTGGATTTCAGGGAGCTGAACCGTATCACAATTCGTGACCCATATCCACTTCCAATGATCCCGGACCTGTTTAACCAGATTGTTGGGGCTAAAGTTTTTTCTAAGTTGGATTTAAGAGAGGCTTACAACCTAGTCAGGGTCAGGGAAGGGGACGAATGGAAGACGGCCTTCAATACCCCTGAGGGTCATTTCGAGAATTTGGTTATGCCCTTTGGTTTGATGAATGCTCCGGCCGTCTTCCAACATTTTGTGAACAGCATTTTTTATCATTTAATGGGGAAATTTGTACTGGTGTATCTAGATGACATTTTGATTTTTTTCTCCTGATTTCAAAACTCATAGGGACCACCTAAGTCAGGTCTTGCTCATTCTGCGGGAGAATAAATTGTACGCTAAACTGGAAAAATGTGTGTTTGCGGTTCCGGAGATTCAATTTCTTGGTTTTCTTCTCTCCGCTTCTGGTTTTCGCATGGACCCTGAGAAGGTCTGCACTGTGCTTGATGGTGAGCTTCCTGAGAATCAGAAGGCGCTGATGCGGTTTTTGGGTTTTGCCAATTATTACAGAAAGTTAATTTTGAATTATTCCTCTGTAGTTAAGCCACTCACTGATATGACTAAAAAGGGGATAGATTTTTCCTCCTGGTCGGTAGATGCGCTTAAGGCCTTTTCTAGTATCAAAGAGAGTTTTGCTTCCGCTCCCATTTTTGTACAACCTGATGTCTCTCTACCTTTTATTGTTGAGGTGGACGCTTCTGAGGTGGGTGTGGGTGCGGTCTTATCTCAGGGTCCCTCTCCTGCCAAATGGCGACCGTGTGCCTTTTTCTCAAGGAAACTCTCCTCTGCAGAGAGAAATTACGATGTGGGAGATAGGGAGTTGCTGGCCATCAAATTAGCTTTTGAGGAATGGCGCCATTGGCTAGAGGGAGCCAGACACCCTATTACCGTGTTTACCGACCATAAGAATCTGGCCTTCTTGGAATAAGCCAAGTGTCTGAACCCGAGACAGGCCAGATGGTCTTTGTTCTTTTCTAGGTTTAATTTTGTTGTCACGTTCCGCCCTGGGGTTAAAAATGTGAAGGCGGATGCCCTGTCACGTTGTTTTCTGGGAGGGGGGAACTTTGAAGACCCGGGTCCCATTTTGGCTGAAGGGGTGGTTGTCTCTGCTCTTTATCCTGATTTGGAGGCAGAGGTTTAGGCAGCCCAGTCAGAGGCTCCTGATCTTTGTCCTCCTGGGAGGTTGTTTGTGCCTCTCGCTTTACGACACAAGATTTTTAAAGAGCACCACGATACTGTCCTTGCTGGGCACCCGGGGAGTAGAGCCACAGTGGATCTCATTGCTCTGAGATTCTGGTGGCCGTCTCTTCGTAAGACGGTTGAGGGTTTTGTGGCAGCCTGCGAGACCTGCGCTCGTCCCAAGGTCCCTCATTCACGGCCATCGGGTTCTCTCCTCCCGTTACCCATTCCTTCCCGTCCTTGGACGCATCTGTCCATGGACTTCATTACAAACTTGCCTCGTTCCTCGGGTAAGACTAAGATTCTGGTGGTAGTGGACCGTTTTAGCAAAATGGCGCATTTCATTCCCTTTCCTGGGTTACCCAATGCTAAGACGTTGGCGCAAGCGTTTGTTGATCACATTGTTAAATTGCATGGCATTCCTTCAGACATAGGTTCTGATAGGGGCACGCAAGGAAGGCCTGGAAGGCCTTCTGTTCTCGCTTGGGGATTCAGTTGTCATTTTCTTCTGCTTTTCATCCGCAGTCGAATGGTCAGACCGAACGCGTCAATCAGAGTCTGGAGACATATCTGCGCTGTTTTGTGGCTGAGAATCAGGAGGATTGGTATTCTTTTTTGTCCCTTGCTGAGTTTGCTTTAAAAACCCATCTTCAGGAGTCCTCTCATAAGTCACCATTTTTTGGTGCATATGGGTTTCATCCACAGTTTGGGACATTCTCTGGAGAGGGGTCTTCTGGTTTACCTGATGAGGAGAGATTTTCCTCGTCTTTGTCATTTATTTGGCAAAAGATTCAGGGTAATCTGAAGAGGATGAGTGAGAGATATAAGCGTGTGGCGGATAAGAGACGTGTGCCTGGTCCGGACCTGAGTGTGAGTGATCTGGTTTGGTTGTCTACAAAGAATATCAAACTGAAGGTTCCCTCCTGGAAGTTGGGTCCTAAGTTTATTGGGCCTTACAAGATCTTGTCCGTCATCAATCCCGTTGCCTTCCGTCTTGATCTTCCTCAGACTTGGAAGATCCATAATGTTTTTCACAGGTCCCTATTAAAACCTTATGTCCAACCCACTGTACCCTCCTCTTTGCCTCCTCCTCCGATTTTTGTTGATGGTAATCTTGAATTCCAGGTCTCTAGGATTGTGGATTCTCGCATTATCCGCGGTTCTCTCCAATACCTTGTTCATTGGGAGGGTTATGGTCCTGAGGAGAGGATGTGGGTCCCAGTGGCGGACATTAAGGCCACTCGTCTCATCAAGGCTTTCCATAGGTCTCATCCTGAGAAGGTGGGTTCTGAGTGTCCGGAGTCCACCCGTAGAGGGAGGGGTACTGTCACCGCCAGTTCTGTGAGAAGGTCTGACAGACGTCCTTTCTTACCACTTGCATGATGTTCTTTGTTTTGGTTTCACTTTCTCATCTCATTTCCTTCTCCCAGGTGTCACCTATTTAGACTAATCCTCTTTCCTTTATATTCCCTCCCATACTGCCTCACTTTGCAGTTTATACTACTTCCTGGATTGAAGTGTTCACTGCTGAAAGCTTCTGCTGCTGCTTGTTCAGATAAGTCCTTTCATGTATTGTGTTTCCTTGCTGGCTTGATTCTAGGTGACCCTGACTCCCTCCGTATGTAGTGCAGGGAGCCGGTGGTCGTGTCCCCTCACTATTATAGGGTTTTTTAGGTGTCACACAGTCTTAGGTACGGGGGGCATACAATCGTCTACCTTTGAGACCCTTGTATGTGCTTAGCAGTCAGGGTGAGCTCTTTGGGTTTTATAGGGGTCACCTATATGCTCCTTAGTTTGGGATCAAGCCAGTCGGACGTTTATTCATAACTTCCAGCTATCTGCAACATCATCCGTGACAGTTTGTGATGTCAGGATGTACTGCACGTAAACGTGCTATGACTAGAGATTAGATTCGCCGGTTCGACAATTTTTTTAAAGAAAAATTTGCTTTGATCCATTATGGTGAATTACGTTAAAAAACTTCTATTTTCTGGCTGTAAAGAGCCTTCATAGTGGTGTAGAACACTGTGCTTTGCTGTAACACGCATAGAAAGTCTGCTGTGGTAGTGAAATAATACTGTGAATCAGTATGACATGCAGATGACAGGCGTCGCTCTTAGAATCACTGCACACTTCACTTATTTGGGAACTCACGGGGCCAAAACTGACTAAATAACTCAAGTATTAACTCAGCCTTACAGGTCGATGTTAGCGTAAAGAAGAAGCATACTCCTTTTACACCGTTGTCAGCTGATTCCACATAGATGTCTACAGAACCTGTTCTATTAAATGCTTATACAAGTAGAACCCTCCGACAGAGTGGAGAAGGTGTCAGCAGTAAGTTTGTGTTGACATCACTGATTATTTTACTCTTCCTCTGATCTGTCAGAACAATAACCCACAAAAAAAACGATCCCGTCTGTGGAGCATCCACCTTCACTCGGTCAGCATATGGTCAGTAATCCATCAGTATTTCTAATGCCAAAAAAACAGGGGTGGATCCAAAACAGAGATGACACGTGAACAGAATATTTGCATGTCTTCTGTGTTTTGTACCCACTCCTGCTTTGGGCTACCAAATTACAAGCCAATTCTGATGGGGCCATACAGGTCTTACAGCTTCTACACAGACAGTATCTGTTGTGCATCTCATTTTACCTTCCTTTTAACAGATCAGAGGAAGGGTCAAATAAATGATGATGTCAGCTAAAGCAAAAAAGGCTAAATAATGGTCCAGTCATGAAGTAGGGAGGGTGGGAACAGCATGAGAAGTCCACAGATTGACCCAATGACAGTCTGTAGGTGGTGGCAGCATCAGGAGGCCACATAGTGGAAAGGTGACAGTGTGGAGGTGGCAGCCGCATGAGGAGACCACAGAGTGGCAAGGTGACAAAGTTGTGAGATGGAAGCAGCACGAGGAGACCACAGAGTGGCCCAATCACAGATTCTGTAGGTGGCGGCAGCATCAGGATGCCACAAAGCGGCAAGGTGACATAGTGCGGAGGTGGAGCAGCATCAGTAGGCCACAGAGTGGCAAGGTGATAGTGTGCAGGCGGGTTGCAATACCAGTACCCGCTGAAGATGGTGGGTGAAAGAAGGAGCACTTGGCATCAGATGTGTGGCATCAGGCGGGTGGCAGTATCAGAATAGTAGCTGAGACAGGTAGCCAGAATAAACCAGTCTTTTTTGTCAAAGTGTTGGTTTGGCACTATGGATGATCTAGTCTGATGCATCAGGAATTAGTGGGTGGAAATCCTGGCTGATCCACGCCTGATTCATCTTCACAAAGGTCAGTCTCTCCACATTTTGGGTGGACAGGTGAGTTCTCCTTGGGGTAACTATGGCCCCCGGCTCACTAAACACCCGCTCTGATGCCACACTACTGGCTGGGAAGACATGGGCGTCCGCAGAAATTTTTCCAGGGGGGGCATAATTTTATTGACATCCATGCTCTGCTTGTTTCTGAGAATGTAATGAAGGTGAGGGGCATATTCATCATCACAAAGTATAATAACACATGAGCTGTGCACTGGTGGATCCAGAGCCTGGTCTCGGGAGGGTCACTTCCAGATTATTTTCTGGCCGCCACAAAACAATGGTGCTTATAGAACAGACTACACAGTGAAGCGGTATACTGTATATTGTGTGGCACAGTGTAGGCTACATGTGTATAACATAAACATATTTCACATGAAAACTTACAATTACTTGGCTTGGCCCTTGGGGATCTCGGACACCACTTCAACACTTGGCTGGGGAGCTCGGCGGAGCTGATGTTGTGTTTTATCCTAATGAGAAAGATTTCATAATAAGGATTTGGAGAAGGGGCAGAGGAATAGCAGAGCAGGGAGAGGATGGTGCTGCTACTAGGGGGTCATACCATGTGGGAGTAATAAAGCCCACCATAATGCCCCCCAGTAGAAATAATTCTCCTTATAATGTGACAGTGCAAAAAATACCCCCTTGTAATGCCCCCAGTTGAGCTAATGTCCCCATAGTGACCCCATAATGTGCCATTATAAAATACCCCTATATAGTGCCCCAAGTAAATGCCTCCATAGTGCTCATCTCCCCCTTCCTCCTAGTGCCCCCCATAATGTAACAGTATAAAATGCCCCAGTAGATGCCCTCAGTGTCCCCCATAATTTGCAAGTATAAAATACCCCTTCTTAGTGCCCCCCGTAGATGACTCTATAGTACTCCTCTCCCCCCTTCCTCATAGTACTCACCAAAATGTGTCCCAGTATAAAATTCTGCTGTACAGAGCCCACCATATAAAACACCCCTTCTTTGTGGCCTCAGTAGATGCCCCTATAGTGCCCCCAATAATGTGCCAGTAATAACAGACCCCCCATCATGTGCCAGTAATAACAGCCCCCATCATGTGACAGTAATAACAGCCCCCCCTCCTTGTGCCAGTAATGACAGCCCCCCATTATGTGCCAGTAATGACAGCCCCCCATTATGTGCCAGTAATGACAGCCCCCCTTTATGTGCCAGTAATGACAGCCCCCCCTTTTGCCAGTAATGACACCCACCCATTATGTGCCAGTAATGACAGCCCCCCATTATGTGCCAGTAATGACAGCCCCCCATTATGTGCCAGTAATGACAGCCCCCCATTATGTGCTAGTAAAGACAGCCCCCCATTATGTGCCAGTAATGACAGCCCCCCCATTATGTGCCAGTAATGACAGCCCCCCCATTATGTGCCAGTAGCCAGAGACCCCCATTATGTGCCAGTAGCCAGAGACCCCCATTATGTGCCAGTAGCCAGAGACCCCCATTATGTGCCAGTAGCCACCAGTATTGTACACCAAAAAAAATAAACACTTATACTTACCTCCTTGGCAGCGATGCAATGCAGGCCTCTTCCGGCCTGTGTCCCGCGCTGTATGGCTCAGGCGGCGCGATTACGTCATCGCGCCGCCTGCATCGGCCTAGTGCCTGCACCCTATCAGAGGAAGGGAAAGGGACATGCCTCTCCCTCCCCTGCCTCAGCACAGTCATCTGTATCGCTGTCCTGAGGACGGCGATACAGATGACTATGGAGATGAACAATTCCACAATGGAAGCTTTCATCTCCCTGTGCCCCGCCGCCGCCACCCCACTTCTGCTGGCCCCAGGGGGGGGCACTTGCCCCCCCTTTCCCCTCCCTGCGGACGCCCATCCGGGTAGATCAGCTTATCCAGGGCAAACTCTGCCAGTTGCGGCCACAAATCCAGTTTGGCTGCCCAGTAGTCCAGCGGATCTTCAAGGTCGGCTGGCAGGGTGCTCTGCAAGTATGCCACCACCTGCTGGTTCAGGTTCTGCTCTACGTCTAGCTGCTGGTGAGTAGTTTCTTTACTATGCGGATGAAGAAAGCTGCTCATCAGCGACTGTAGACTCCGGATGCTGCTGATGGAGCTGGTACTGCTCCTGCCACCCCACCCCTCCCCAGCAGCCATGGCAGTGGAATGTGAGTGCAGAGGGCCCAAACGGTCAGACCTGCGAGTGGATGGACGACAGCGCAGATAGGCAGCAGCCAACTGACTACATAGGATGTCTCTATAGTAGTTCAGTTTGTCCTCCCTCTCAGCGGGTGTAAACAAGGCCCCTATTTTGGACCGGTAGCGAGCGTCCAACAAAGTGGAGATCCAGAAGTCAACCCTCTGCCGAATGGTGACTATTGGGCTGTCACTACCCAAGCAAGTGAGCATGCAGCGGGCCATTTGCGCAAGTGACTCAGAAGGACTCCCTGCCTCCATCTCCACTGTTTACTGCCATGGTGTGTCTGGGTCCTCTGCCTCATTTTCCTCATCGCCCTGTAGCTCCTCCGGCTGCTCCTGCTCCTCCTCTACTTTCACCTGTGTAGAAAAATCACCTATTTAGCTACACATTGCTTGTGCTCCAATGTCCTCCTCCTCCTCAAGTTTAGCCCCCACAGGGCTCATGTGGCTGTGAGATCTAGGCGCCACGTCTCCATTCCCCTGACCAGCCAGATTTACCAGAATCTGTTCCAGGACATGAAGCAGTGGAATGACATCGTTCATCCCGTAGTCCCGTGGCCTCCTCAAAGGGCATGAGCAAACGGCAGGTGTCACGCATGAGCTGTCACTGGCTGACATCGAAGTTACACAGGGGAGTACTCCTGTCCGCTTGGATCATCAGGAAATCGTTTATGTCCTTTCTCTGTTCGTACAGTCGGTCCAACATATGGAGGGTGGGGTTCTTCCGGGCCACTTTATGGTGACGCTGGATATGTTGACGCAGGGCCGTGGTGCCAGCATTGGCACCTTGGTCATGCTTCACCTTCTGCCCACAGATTCTACATGTGGCCATGTTCACCTCCTCTGGCGGCTGAACAAAAAACTGCCACACCGCCAAGTAGGTGATTTAACCCCCAACACTATGCACTGACTTACTGCTTATTTCCTTTCTCTGTTCGTGCAGTCGGTCCAACATATGGAGGGTGGAATTCCAACGGGTGGAAACGTCGCATATCAGCCTATGTTGGGGGATGCCGTTCTGCCGCTGTAGCTCAAGGAGGGTGTGCTTTGCGGTGTGTACGAGTGGCTGAAGTGCATGCATTTTTAGGATGTCTTGCAAATGGGTGAAAGACTTGAGGAACCGCTTGACAACCAGATTGAACATGTGTGCCATGCAGGGCGCTTGCCTCAGCCCTCCTTGATGCAGCGCAGACACCATGTTCTTCCCGTTGTCAGTCACCATGGTTCAGAATTTGTTTAGTCTCTGAGAAAGTCAGGATTCGATTTCTTGATAAAAGACACGGAGCAGTTCCTCCCCTGTGTGACTCCGTTCACCCAGGCAAATGAGGTGCATAACAGCGGGACACTGCCATGCCCTGCACATGTTGTATGCTGGAGGGGCACTGTGACTTGTTCCAGCAGTGGAGGCTGAGGACATGGTGGAGGATGAGAAGGCAGAGGCGGACATTGTCGTAGGACCAACGGCGTGACAATGTGGAGGCGGAAGCGGCGTCACCTGGCCAAGTTGCTGGTGTGGCTGTGCAGGAACCACAGTCACCCAGTGGGCTGTAAAGGACATGTATTGTCACTGACCGTATTTACAGCTCCACACATTGGCGATTCTCTGCACTTTGGCAGACACCGACAGGCTCAAGGACTGGCCCACCTTCTGTACTATATGTGTGTGCAGGGCTGGTACTGCCTTTTTGGCAAAGAAATGATTGCTTGGTACTCTCCACCTCGGCTCGGCACAAGCCATCAGTTCTCTGAAAGATGCAGATTCCACCACTTGGAAATGGAGGGTCTTCAGCACCAGCAACTTGGATAGAAGCACATTCAGCTTCTGCGCCGTTGGATGAGTGCAAAAACAAAAAATCTGCCACACCGCCGAGTAGGTGATTTTACCCCCAACACTATGCACTGACTGACTGCTACCGCCGCTGCTTCCGTGAACCCGTGCACCACTACTTTCCGGGCAGGTAGGCACCTGCGAAGCGGGTGGTCTACCCCGCGCACATTTGGCTACCGACCTCCCACTGCTGCCACCCTGCTGACTCCCGGCCACACTAGCGACTTTCTGGTTCCGCCGCTGCCTCACGGGCAAGCTGCCACTCTCTTCTCCCGATCGTGATGAAGCTCCTAATTCACCCGGCTCCCAAGTGCGATCAGCTACAGTACATCATCATCATTGAGTACTGTCTGTTCGTCACTGATGTCTACCTCAACGGTCTCTGGGTCAGGAGCTTTACCGCTCGCAACAGCAGCTCCCATGCCACTCTCCTCATCACTACTTGCCCGCCTAGCGGAGGAAGCGGCGAATGTGTCCTCCACGTCTTGGCTGGCCAGTAGTTTCTGACTGTCCTCTAGTAGCTCATCCTCGCTGTATAGTGGGGCTGAGCCAACAGCATATAATACTTCTCTGGCTGAGGGAACAGGAAATGACAGAGGCAGGTTGAGGACAGGTGAGGGCAAAGGGCCTGCTCCCGGGCCATGCCAACTAAGGGTTGTGTCTCACGAACCCACCGACTCTTGGCTGGGGGTGTCTGATGTCACTTGGGACGAAGTGGATGACCAAGTCAACCATTCAAGAACCGCTGGGTTGCTGGCCAAGACACGACCGCTAGATGACACCGAGAGCTCAGGCCTCTTGCTGCGACTCCTGCTGTCACAACCCCTTACTCTGCTGCGACCTGTGCCTGTGCCAGAAACATTTAGGCCTCTGCCACTTCCCTGTGCAGGGCCTGGCACTTCTCTGTCTTACATACTGTTAGATCAAATAAATAAATAAAAAGGAAATTAAAACACCCCAAAAAAAGTCTGTAATTTTCTCACTTCACCACACAACGGCTAATAAGCCCTTTTTTTCCCACTAATACACGCCAAAAAGGGCTGTAATTTTCTCACTCACCACACAACGGCAAATACTTTTTTGTGCCACTAATACATGCAAGAAAGGGCTTTAGAACATATAACTGCACCACTGAATGGCAAATATATTTTCTTAATCCACTAATACACAACATAAAGGGCTTTAGAACATATAACTGCACCGCTGAACGGCAAAAAAATATTTTGTTTTCCACGTCTACACTCTTCAAAAGGCTTTAGAACATATAACTGCACCGCTGAACTGCAAATATATTTTTATTTAGTCACTGTTACACAACAAAAAGGGCATTATAACATATAACTGCACCGCTGAACGGAAAATAGGCCCTTATTTTTTTCCACTTATATACGACATAAAATGCTTTAGAACACATAACTGCACCGCTGAACGGAAATATATATTTATTTTTTCCACTTATACACTCTACAAAAGGCTTTAGAACATATAATTGCACTGCTGAATGGCAAATATGTTTTTATTTTTTCCACTTATACACTCCATAAAAGGCTTTAGAACATATAACTGCACCGCTGAATGGCTAATATATATTTTTTTCCTCTTATACACTCCACAAAAGGCTTTAGATCATGTAACTGCACCACTGAACAGAAAATAGGCTCTTATTTTTTTTTCCACTTATACAAGCCACCCAAGGCTTTAGAACATATATTTCTGCACCGCTGAACAGCAAATATATTTTATTTTTCCTCTTATACTTGACATAAGGGGCTTTAGAACATAAAACTGCACCGCTGAACGTCAAATATATTTTTATTTTGCCACTATTACACGACAAAAAGGCTTTAGAACATACAACTGCATCGCTGAACAGCAAATATATTTTTATTTTGCCACTATTACACAACAAAAAGGGCTTTAGAACATATAACTGCACTGCTGAACGTCAAATAGGGCCTTATTTTTTCCACTTATATACGCCACAAAAGGCTTTAGAACATATAACTGCACGGCAAATAGGCTGTCACGGGGTTCCGAAGGTGCACTCGGTCCCCCATTGCCCGCAGACCTGTTGCTTAGCTTTGGGAATGAGGATTTGTGCTTGACCTCATTCCCAGGGCGGCTTTGCTGGCTGGGTGGCTCCCTGCTCCTAGTCTGCCTTGAGCGCCGAGCTGATCACTCGGTGCTCGACTGGTTGGCCTGTCGGTCATGTGACGCTGGCCACGTCACATGACCCTCACTCCCCACTATAAATACAGGCAGCCTGCTGGCCACAGGTTGCCTGTTAATTTCTAGGTTCTTGGCTATTTGTTGGACTACTGAATACATACCTGATCCTGTTCCCTGACGATCCTCTGCCTGCTCCTCCTGTACTGCGCATCCATCCTGGTATTGTGACCTCGGCTCCCACCTGACTACTCTCTTAGGGCTCCTCTTGTACTTCGCTACTCTCCTGGTATTTGACCCCAGCTTCTTTTGACCATTCTTTGCTTAATCCGTTGTACTGCGTAGCTCTCTTGGTTCTGACCCGGTCCATTCATGTTCCGTATTTTGTCTTGTCTGTCTTCCCTGCACATATCCTAAGTTAGGGACTGCCGTCCAGTTGTCCCCTGTCATCAGGACTCGTGAGGCAAGTAGGCAGGGCCAGGGGTGAGGGTGGAGCGCAGTGGTCACTACCCTTCCCCCTGTGTGTGTGTGGACGTTACAGATTAACAGGCCCAACAACCACTGTATCATGAATCCTCTTATTACCCTGACTGACCATGTCTCTAACTTGACACAGATGGTGCAGGAGCTAGGAGGGAAACTCCGTTCTTTTGAGTTAGGGCAAGGTTCTTCCACTCCTCTGCCCCCCAGTCCACATGTTGAACCCCAGATCAAGCTCCCAGAACCCTTTTCTGGAGACCGGAGGAGGTTTCTCTCCTTTAAAGAGGACCTTTCACCGATTCTTACCCTATGAACTAACTATACAGATATGTAGAGCGTCACCCGGGGATCTCACTGCACTTACTATTATCCCCGGGCGCCGCTCCGTTCTCCTGATATGCCCTCCGGTATCTCCGCTCACTAAGTTATAGTAGGCGGAGATACCAGTCCCTAAGTTATGGTAGGCGGAGTCTGCCCTAGCGCTGGCCAATCGCAGCGCAGAGCTCACAGCCTGGGAGGTTATTTTCTCCCAGGCTGTGAGCTCTGCAATGCGATTGGCCAGCGCTAGGGCAGACTCCGCCTACCATAACTTAGGGAACGGAGATACCGGAGGACATAGCAGGAGAACGGAGCGGCGCCCAGGGATAATAGTAAGTGCAGAGAGATCCCCGGGCGCCGCTCCACATGTATGTATACTTAGTTCATAGGGTAAGAATCGGTGAAAGGTCCTCTTTAAGGAGAGTTGCAAACTCTACTTCCGTTTGCGCCCCGTGTCCTCCGGTCCCGAGAGCCAACGCGTGGTGATTATTATTTCTCTACTACAGGGTGATCCCCAGGACTGGGCATTCTCGTTACCTCCTGGGGCCAGTTGTCTGACTTCCGTGGAGGGTGTTTTTCAGGCCCTGGGTACCCTCTATGACGAACCAGACAGGGCCCTGGTAGCCGAGACGGCTCTTAGGGCACTGGTTCAGGGCCATCTCCCTGCGGAGGAGTATTGCACCCAATTCAGACAGTGGTAAGTCCCCTCTGGATGGAATGAACCAGCCCTGAAGAGTCAGTTTAGGTCTGGTCTGTCTGATATTTTAAAAGATCTATTAGTCAGTTATCAAGTTCCAGAGACCTTAGAGGAGATGATGACCCTAGTTGTCCGACTTGACCGACGAGTTAGAGAGAGACGACAGGAACGACAGTTCTGTTCTCAGATGGTGGTCCAGCCAGAGACCTTTTCCAGGGACAACACTGAGGTCTCCACCGAGGATCACATGCAGGTTGGCATGACCCGGGGTAATCTTCGTCGCAGACGCGGAGAGTGCTTCTACTGTGGAGATCCTGGCCATTGGATCAACAAGTGTCCTAAGAGTGTCCTCTCTGACAAGTCTCCTAAGGCAAGACAACCTAAAGACCAGGTACACCCTGATTTTTCTAAATATAAGCTTTTGGTACCCATAACAATTTCTCTGGGGGTTAATAAGTGGCCGGGTAAGGCCTTTATTGATTCCGGTTCAGCGGCCAGCTTTATTGACTTAGAATTTGCTAGTAAATTGGGTATTCCAATGTTTGCTTTACCTACACCTATCCATGTCATGGCCATTGATGCTACTCCCCTGATTGGTGGTACGGTGAGGTCATGTACCCTGTCTTGGAGAACCTACCGGTTGAGGTGGTACTAGGGTTGCCTTGGCTCCGTTTACATAACCCCACAATTGATTGGTTCAAAGGAGAGTTGGTGAAATGGGGACCTAAGTGTGACTCCTGCTTGTCCGTGGTCCAGGCTGGGGTTTCAGTAAGGTCTAATACATTACCTTCAGTTATTAAAGAATATTCTGATGTATTCTCATCCCCTATTCCAGAAGTTCTACCGCCCCATAGACCGTATGATTGCGCCATAGAGCTAATAGAGGGTGCCGAATTTCCTAAAGGGCGAATTTATAATCTTTCAGGGCCCGAACGCAAGGCTATGGAAGATTATATTAAGGAGAGCCTTGCTAATGGGCATATTAGACCTTCAGTCTCTCCTATGGGAGCAGGGTTTTTCTTTGTTAAAAAGAGGGCTGGTGGTCTTAGGCCTTGTATTGATTACCGGAGACTAAATAAGATCACTGTCCAAAATAGATACTCTCTCCCATTGATTCCGGATTTATTTAACCAGGTTCTGGGGGCAAAATGGTTTTCCAAGATTGACCTGAAAGGGGCATACAATATAATCCGAATCAAGGAGGGAGACGAATGGAAGACAGCATTCAATACTCCGATAGGACACTTTGAATATCAGGTGATGCCTTTTGGACTCAGCAATGCCCCAGCTGTGTTCCAAAACTTAATGAACGATATTCTTAGAGAGTTTTTAGGTAAATTTATTATTGTCTATCTTGACGACATTTTGATATTCTCTCCTGATTTCGAATCTCATGTGTCTCATGTCAAACAAGTATTAGAGGTGTTGAGGGAGAACCAGCTATCCGCTAAGCAAGAGAAATGTGTCTTTGGTGTACAGGAGATACTGTTTCTAGGGCATGTTTTGACTCCTCACGCCTTTAAGATGGATCCTGGTAAGGTTTTAGCAATTAAGGAATGGGTAAGGCCTTCATCCTTAAAGGCTTTAAAACGGTTTTTGGGTTTCGCTAATTACTATCGTAAATTTATCATGAATTTTTCTGTAATTGCTAAGCCATTGACCGACCTTACTAAGAAAGGGGCGGATTTGGAGAATTGGTCTACCAAGGCCATTTCTTCATTTGAAACATTAAAAAAGGCATTTAGTAGCGCTCCCATTCTGATCCAGCCTGATCAGGAGAGACCCTTTATTGTGGAGGTAGATGCGTCCGAGGACGGCGCAGGAGCAGTTCTTTCACAGGGTCCTGCTAGCCTCACTAACCTGAGACCGTGTGCCTTCTTCTCCAGGAAATTCTCTCCCACGGAGAGAAACTACGACATTGGGAATAGGGAGCTGCTGGCTATTAAATGGGCATTTGAGGAGTGGAGGCATTTTTTGGAGGGGGCAAGGCATCGAGTAACTGTTGTCACTGATCATAAAAACCTAATGTTTCTCGAGTCGGCTAAGAGGATGAATCCCCGACAAGCCCGATGGGCTCTGTTTTTTACCCGTTTTAATTTCTCCATTACGTTCAGGCCGGGAAGTAAAAATGTGAAAGCAGACGCATTATCCCGGAGCTTTCATGCCTTTCAACCCACTGAGACGCCGCCTGAATCCATCCTACCAGCAAACATCTTCTTAGCAGCTCTAACCCAGGATATCTCGGCTCGCATTAAGGCTGAACAACATCTGGCACCGGCATCCACCCCAACAGATAAGTTGTTTGTTCCCGTACAATTTTGTCTCCAGCTGTTGGGGGAGTGTCACGATTCTGCCTTTTGTGGACATCCGGGTGTTGAGGGCACTAAGGATCTGGTTTCTAGATCCTATTGGTGGCCCACTCTGACCAGGGATGTCAAGTCCTACGTGTCAGCCTGTGAGGTTTGTGCCAGGTCTAAGACACCTAGGACTCGCCCTGCCCACTTACGACCCCTACCCATTCCCAGTAGACCCTGGTCCCATATCTCGATGGACTTTATAACTGACCTACCGCTGGCGGAGGGTAAGACTGTGGTTTGGGTAGTGGTCGATAGGTTTAGCAAGATGGTTCATTTCATTCCTCTGTCTAAACTTCCGAATGCTAAAACCCTTGCGTCTATTTTTGTGAGAGAGATTGTTCATTTACATGGCATCCCGGAAAACATTGTTTCTGACAGGGGTGTGCAGTTTGTGTCCAAATTCTGGAGGGCCTTCTGTCAAAGATGTAAAATTTCATTGTCTTTTTCTTCCGCCTACCATCCTGAGAGTAATGGGCAGACTGAACGCCTTAATCAGTCTGTGGAACAATTCTTGAGGTTGTATGTTGCTGATGACCAGCAATTATAGGTCAAATTCCTTCCGTTGGCTGAATTTGCTTTGAATAACCGTGTCAATTCTTCTGCTGGGGTCTCCCCTTTCTTTTGTAACCATGGTTTTCATCCCCGTTTTCATTCTGGGTCGTCCGTCTCCTCCTCTAACCCTGAAGCGGATAAACTCTCCTCCGAACTGTGCACAGTTTGGGCCCGGGTTCAATCGAACCTAGAAAAGGCTCAAAGTTCTCAAAAACTCAAGGCCGATAGGAGACGTTCAAGGGGGGTGAACTTTCAGGTTGGGGATAAAGTATGGTTGTCCTCCAAGAATCTATCTCTCAAGGTAACTTCTAAAAAATTTGCTCCTCGTTTTATTGGACCATATAAGATCACGGAGGTGATTAACCTGGTATCTTTTAGGTTGGAGCTGCCCGAGTCATTCCACATTCATAATGTGTTCCATAAATCTCTGCTTAAAAAATATTTTGAACCGGTAGTACCATCAAAAGCCTCGCCTCCGCCGGTTCTTGTTAATGATGCTGTCGAGTATGTGGTGTCTAAAATAGTGGATGTCAGGAAGGTGCGTAATGCCTTGCAGTACCTGATTCACTGGAAGGGGTATGGACCTGAAGAGAGATCTTGAGTACCTGCTAGGGAGGTTCATGCTCCTAGACTTGTTCGTAAATTTCATTTAGAACACCCTGAAAAGACATCGCCTGAAGTCTTGGGTCCGGTGGCCCCTCGTAAAAGGGGGGGTACTGGCACGGGGTTGCGAAGCTGCACTCGGTCCCCCATTGCCCTCAGACCTGTTGCTTAGCTTTGGGAATGAGGAATGATTTGTGCTTGACCTCATTCCCAAGGCGGCTTTGCTGGCTGGGTGGCTCCCTGCTCCTAGTGTGCCTTGAGCGCCGAGCTGATCACTCGGTGCTCGACTGGTTGGCCTGTCGGTCATGTGACGCTGGCCACGTCACATGACCCTCACTCCCCACTATAAATACAGGCAGCCTGCTGGCCACAGGTTGCCTGTTAATTTCTAGGTTCCTGGCTATTTGTTGGACTACTGAATACTTACCTGATCCTGTTCCCTGATCCTCTGCCTGCTCCTCCTGTACTGCGCATCCATCCTGGTATTGTGACCTCGGCTCCCACCTGACTACTCTCTTAGGACTCCTCTTGTACTTCGCTACTCTCCTGGTATTTGACCCCAGCTTCTCCTGACCATTCTTTGCTTAATCTGTTGTACTGCGTAGCTCTCTTAGTTCTGACCCGGTCCGTTCATGTTCCGTATTTTGTCTTGTCTGTCTTCCCTGCACATATCCTAAGTTAGGGACTGCCGTCCAGTTGTCCCCTGTCATCAGTACTCGTGAGGCAAGTAGGCAGGGCCAGGGGTGAGGGTGGAGTGCAGTGGTCACTACTAGAGTTGAGCGAACACCTGGATGTTCGGGTTCGAGAAGTTCGGCCGAACTTCCCGGAAATGTTCGGGATCCGAACCCGACCCGAACTTCGTCCCGAACCCCATTGAAGTCAATGGGGACCCGAACTTTTCGGCACTAAAAAGGCTGTAAAACAGCCCAGGAAAGAGCTAGAGGGCTGCAAAAGGCAGCAACATGTAGGTAAATCCCCTGCAAACAAATGTGGATAGGGAAATGAATTAAAATAAAAATTAAAAAAATAAAAATGAACCAATATCAATTGGACAGAGGTCCCATAGCAGAGAATCTGGCTTAACGTCAGCAGAGAATCAGTCTCTTCATGCCATAGCAAAGTGTAGTGTACGGGGACTGTAATACACGTCACTACAAAAGTGTCACTTGGTGTGCTGTCGTCCCTCCTTAATCATGGGAAGTTGGTATATGTCAGTTTTATAAAATGTCATGTAATGTAATGCTATGTATTTCTCTATTACTGTGAAACTTGCATGTACAGGCCTGCTAGGGGTGTCATTCCAGCTTCTAGTCACTAGAGGGAGCTAGGGAGCCCTAGTTTATATAAGGCCCAGACAGGGAAGCAAAAGTCAGTCTAGTCTAGAGTTCAGAAGTTTCTGGAATCTGAGGAAGCTGGGAGAGAGACAGGGGCAGCTCAAGAAAGCAAGAGGTACTCAAGATAACAGAGGAGGTACTTTATAAAGCTAAAACCAAGGATATAAGCCAGAGCTAGGTTATTGGGCCTTGGAGAAGATTTGCTATATTCCAGGATCAGTCAGAAAAAGAGTGCAAGCTCCTGTACTGCAAGTCCTGTGTTTAACACTCTGTAATCACCTTGCTCAATCTGTATTGCCTGCATCAACCGTATTGCAAAATCGACTGTATGCCAAGGAACTGCGATTCCATTATTGTCTCTATGAAACCTACTAAAGTTGGAGTTCTGCTTTAACCTCACGGTGTTCCTCATTTATTCCTGCTATCCGCAAACGGCGTGCCACCGTTTAATTGGCACTGGCGTCACAAACAATTTCTACCATCACCTGCCTATGCAGAGAGTCAGCCGTCTCAGGTTAGTGTCTATTGCACTACTACATCCAGGAACACCATTACACACAACTTGAGTACGCTGCAAAAGAATCTGGCTTCATGTCAGCAGAGAATCAGTCTCTTCATGCCATAGCAGAGAATCTGGCTTCATGTCAGCGCAGAATCAGTCTTCATGTCATAGCAGAGAATCAGGCTTCACGTCACCCACCACTAGAACAGGCCACTGTCACATATTTAGGCCCCAGCACCCAGACAGAGGAGAGAGGTCCCGTAACAGAGAATCTGGCCTTATGTCAGAACAGAATCAGTCTTCATGTCATAGCAGAGAATCAGGCTTTACGTCACCCACCACTGGAACAGGCCACTGTCACATATTTAGGCCCAGGCAGAGGAGAGAGGTCCCGTAACAGAGAATCTGGCCTTATGTCAGCACAGAATCTGTCTTCATGTCATAGCAGAGAATCAGGCTTCACGTCACCCACCACTGGAACAGGCCACTGTCACATATTTAGGCCCCGGCACCCAGGCAAAGGAGAGAGGTCCCGTAACAGAGAATCTGGCCTTATGTCAGCACAGAATCTGTCTTCATGTCATAGCAGAGAATCAGGCTTCACGTCACCCACCACTGGAACAGGCCACTGTCACATATTTAGGCCCAGGCACCCAGGCAGAGGAGAGAGGTCCCGTAACAGAGAATCTGGCCTTATGTCAGCACAGAATCTGTCTTCATGTCATAGCAGAGAATCAGGCTTCACGTCAAACACCACTGGAACAGGCCACTGTCACATATTTAGGCCCAGGCACCCAGGCAGAGGAGAGAGGTCCCGTAACAGAGAATCTGGCCTTATGTCAGCACAGAATCTGTCTTCATGTCATAGCAGAGAATCAGGCTTCACGTCACCCACCACTGGAACAGGCCACTGTCACATATTTAGGCCCAGGCACCCAGGCAGAGGAGAGAGGTCCCGTAACAGAGAATCTGGCTTCATGTCAGCACAGAATCAGTCTTCATGTCATAGCAGAGAATCAGGCTTCACGTCACCCACCACTGGAACAGGCCACTGTCACATATTTAGGCCCAGGCACCCAGGCAGAGGAGAGAGGTCCCATAACAGAGATTCAGGCTTCATGTCAGCAGAGAATCAGTCTTCATGTCATAGCAGAGAATCAGGCTTCACGTCACCCACCACTGGAACAGGCCACTGTCACATATTTAGGCCCAGGCACCCAGGCAGAGGAGAGAGGTCCCGTAACAGAGAATCTGGCCTTATGTCAGCGCAGAATCAGTCTTCATGTCATAGCAGAGAATCAGGCTTCACGTCACCCACCACTGGAACAGGCCACTGTCACATATTTAGGCCCAGGCACCCAGGCAGAGGAGAGAGGTCGCGTAACAGAGAATCTGGCTTCATTTCAGCACAGAATAAGTCTTCATGTCATAGCAGAGAATCAGGCTTCACGTCACCCACCACTGGAACAGGCCACTGTCACACATTTAGGCCCCGGCACCCAGACAGAGGAGAGGTTCATTCAACTTTGGGTTGCCCCGCAATATGGTAGAATGAAAATAAAAATAGGATAGAATGAGGAAGTGCCCTGGAGTAGAATAATATATTGTTAAGGGGAGGTAGTTAATATCTAATCTGCACAAGGGATGGACAGGTCCTGTGGGATCCATGCCTGGTTCATTTTTATGAACGTCAGCTTTTCCACATTGGCTGTAGACAGGCGGCTGCGTTTGTCTGTAATGACGCCCCCTGCCGTGCTGAATACACGTTCAGACAAAACGCTGGCCGCCGGGCAGGCCAGCACCTCCAAGGCATAAAAGGCTAGCTCTGGCCACGTGGACAATTTGGAGACCCAGAAGTTGAATGGGGCCGAACCATCAGTCAGTACGTGGAGGGGTGTGCACAGGTACTGTTCCACCATGTTAGTGAAATGTTGCCTCCTGCTAACACGTTCCGTATCAGGTGGTGGTGCAGTTAGCTGTGGCGTGGTGACAAAACTTTTCCACATCTCTGCCATGCTAACCCTGCCCTCAGAGGAGCTGGCCGTGACACAGCTGCGTTGGCGACCTCTTGCTCCTCCTCTGCCTTCGCCTTAGGCTTCCACTGGTTCCCCTGTGACATTTGGGAATGCTCTCAGTAGCGCGTCTACCAACGTGCGCTTGTACTCGCGCATCTTCCTATCACGCTCCAGTGTAGGAAGTAAGGTGGGCACATTGTCTTTGTACCGGGGATCCAGCAGGGTGGCAACCCAGTAGTCCGCACACGTTAAAATGTGGGCAACTCTGCTGTCGTTGCGCAGGCACTGCTGCATGTAGTCGCTCATGTGTGCCAGGCTGCCCAGAGGTAAGGACAAGCTGTCCTCTGTGGGAGGCATATCGTCATCGTCCTGTGTTTCCCTCCAGCCACGCACCAGTGATGGGCCCGAGCTGCTTTGGGTGCCACCCCGCTGTGAACATGCTTCATCCTCATACTCCTCCACCTCCTCCTCATCCTCATCCTCGTCCTCCAGTAGTGGGCCCTGTCTGGCCACATTTGTACCTGGCCTCTGGTGTTGCAAAAAACCTCCCTCTGAGTCACTTCGAAGAGACTGGCCTGAAAGTGCTAAAAATGACCCCTCTTCCTCCTGGGCCACCTCCTCTTCCATCATCGCCCTAAGTGTTTTCTCAAGGAGACATAGAAGTGGTATTGTAACGCTGATAACGGCGTCATCGCCACTGGCCATGTTGGTGGAGTACTCGAAACAGCGCAACAGGGCACACAGGTCTCGCATGGAGGCCCAGTCATTGGTGGTGAAGTGGGTCTGATCCGCAGTGCGACTGACCCGTGCGTGCTGCAGCTGAAACTCCACTATGGCCTGCTGCTGCTCGCACAGTCTGTCCAGCATGTGCAAGGTGCAATTCCACCTGGTGGGCACGTCGCATATGAGGCGGTGAGCGGGAAGGCCGAAGTTACGCTGTAGCACGGACAGGGGAGCAGCGGCAGGGTGTGAACGCCGGAAGCGCGAACAGACTGCCCGCACTTTATGCAGCAGCTCTGACATGTCGGGGTAGTTGCTAATGAACTTCTGCACCACCAAATTCAGCACATGCGCCAGGCAAGGGATGTGCGTCAAACCGGCTAGTCCCAGAGCTGCAACGAGATTTCGCCCATTATCGCACACCACCAGGCCGGGCTTGAGGCTCACCGGCAGCAACCACTCGTCGGTCTGTTGTTCTATACCCCCCCATAACTACTGTGCGGTGTGGGGCCTGTCCCCCAAACATATGAGTTTCAGAACGGCCTGCTGACGTTTACCCCGGGCTGTGCTGAAGTTGGTGGTGAAAGTGTGTGGCTGACTGGATGAGCAGGTGGAAGAAGAGGAGGAGGAAGCTGAGTAGGAGGAGGAGGAGACAGGAGGCAAAGAATGTTGCCCTGCGATCCGTGGCGGCGGAAGGACGTGCGCCAAACAGCTCTCCGCCTGGGGCCCGGCCGCCACTACATTTACCCAGTGTGCAGTTAGGGAGATATAGCGTCCCTGGCCGTGCTTACTGGTCCACGTATCTGTGGTTAGGTGGACCTTGCCACAGATGGCGTTGCGCAGTGCACACTTGATTTTATCGGACACTTGGTTGTGCTGGGAAGGCACGGCTCTCTTGGAGAAGTAGTGCCGGCTGGGAACAACATACTGTGGGACAGCAAGCGACATGAGCTGTTTGAAGCTGTGTGTGTCCACCAGCCTAAATGACAGCATTTCATAGGCCAGTAGTTTGGAAATGCTGGCATTCAGGGCCAGGGATCGAGGGTGGCTAGGTGGGAATTTACGCTTTCTCTCAAAGGTTTGTGAGATGGAGAGCTGAACGCTGCCGTGTGACATGGTTGAGATGCTTGGTGACGCAGGTGGTGGTGTTGGTGGTACATCCCATGTTTGCTGGGCGGCAGGTGCCAACGTTCCTCCAGAGGCGGAGGAAGAGGCCGAGGCGGCGGCAGCAGAAGAGGCCGAGGCGGCGGCAGCAGCAGAAGAGGCCGAGGCGGCAGCAGCAGAAGAGGTAGCAGGGGGAGCCTGAGTGACTTCCTTGTTTTTAAGGTGTTTACTCCACTGCAGTTCATGCTTTGCATGCAGGTGCCTGGTCATGCAGGTTGTGCTAAGGTTCAGAACGTTAATGCCTCGCTTCAGGCTCTGATGGCACAGCGTGCAAACCACTCGGGTCTTGTCGTCAGCACATTGTTTGAAGAAGTGCCATGCCAGGGAACTCCTTGAAGCTGCCTTTGAGGTGCTCGGTCCCAGATGGCGGCGGTCAGTAGTAGGCGGAGTCTCTTGGCGGCGGGTGTTCTGATTTTGCCCACTGCTCCCTCTTTGTCTTTTGCTACGCTGTTGGCTCGGTCTCACCACTGCCTCTTCCTCCGAACTGTGAAAGTCAATGGCACAACCTTCATTCCATGTGGGGTCTAGGACCTCATCGTCCCCTGCATCGTCTTCCACCCAGTCTTGATCCCTGATCTCCTGTTCAGTCTGCACACTGCAGAAAGACGCCGCAGTTGGCACCTGTGTTTCGTCATCATCAGAGACGTGCTGAGGTGGTATTCCCATGTCCTCATCATCAGGAAACATAAGTGGTTGTGCGTTAGTGCATTCTTTCTCTTCCACCCCTGGGGAAGGGCTAGGTGGATGCCCTTGGGAAACCCTGGCAGCAGAGTCTTCAAACAGCATAAGAGACTGCTGCATAACTTGAGGCTCAGACAGTTTCCCTGATATGCATGGGGGTGATGTGACAGACCGATGGGCTTGGTTTTCATGCGCCATCTGTGCGCTTTCTGCAGAAGACTGGGTGGAAGATAATGTGAACGTGCTGGATCCACTGTCGGCCACCCAATTGACTAATGCCTGTATCTGCTCAGGCCTTACCATCCTTAGAACGGCATTGGGCCCCACCAAATATCGCTGTAAATTCTGCTGGCTACTGGGACCTGAGGTAGTTGGTTCACTAGGACGTGTGGCTGTGGCAGAACGGCCACGTCCTCTCCCAGCACCAGAGGGTCCACTAACACCACCACGACCATGTCCGTGTCCGCGTCCCTTATTAGATGTTTTCCTCATTGTTCCCGTTCACCACAATTTTGAGACTGGCAAATTTGGGAATACTTTTTCAACCCAGAACAAAAAGTGTGCTTTTACGGTCACTACAAATAACTTGACCAGCTAAAACAGTACAGATTTGGTTGAATAGAAATGTGAGGCCTGTTTTTTTTTGCGCTGTGTGACAGGTATAGGTTTAATCACAGAATCAGACTTCTATCTGCACGGTAGCGTGTGTCTTAGGTTTTTCTGAATGACACTATCAGCACCTTCAATGTAAGATATCCTTTTTGGGATAGATTTCAAGTAGGCCTCATATAGCAGAAACTAGTTATTTTGAGAATGGCAAATTTGGGAATAGTTTTTCAACCCAGAACAAAAAGTGTGCTTTTATGGTCACTACAAATAACTTGACCAGCTAAAACAGTAAAAATTTGGTTGAATAGAAATGTCAGGCCTATTTTTTAGGCGCTGGGTGACAGGCTCAACTTGCCCCTGATGTAGTATATGGCCAAAAAATAACCACACTATTGATGGTTAAATGCACTTGGGTGACACAGGCTCAGCCTGCACCAGATGTAGTATATGGCCAAAAAATAACCAGACTGTTGATGGTTAAATGCACTTGGGTGACACAGGCTCAGCCTGCACCAGATGTAGTATATGGCCAAAAAATAACCAGACTGTTGATGGTTAAATGCACTTCGGTGACACAGGCTCAGCCTGCAGCTGATGTAGTATATGGCCAAAAAATAACCAGACTGTTGATGGTTAAATGCACTTCAGTGACACAGGCTCAGCCTGCAGCTGATGTAGGATATAGCAAAAAATAACCACACTATTGATGGTTAAATACACTTGGTGATAGCTTGTGCTGGCGCACCATAAGCCACAAAATGGCCGCCGATCACCCCAGAAAAAAGTGATCTAAAAACGCTCTGGGCAGCCTCAAAAAAGTGAGCAAGTCGATATTAGCACTTCAATGATCCACAGCTGGAGATCGATCACTGAATGAAGTCTTTTGGAGGAGTTAATCTGCCTAATCTCGCCCTAACGTCGCAGCAGCAACCTCTCCCTACACTTGTAACAGCAGAGTGACGTGCAGCGCTACGTGACCCAAGCTTATATACAGGGAGTGCAGAATTATTAGGCAAGTTGTATTTTTGAGGATTAATTTTATTATTGAACAACAACCATGTTCTCAATGAACCCAAAAAACTCATTAATATCAAAGCTGAATATTTTTGGAAGTAGTTTTTAGTTTGTTTTTAGTTTTAGCTATTTTAGGGGGATATCTGTGTGTGCAGGTGACTATTACTGTGCATAATTATTATGCAACTTAAGAAAAAAACAAATATATACCCATTTCAATTATTTATTTTTACCAGTGAAACCAATATAACATCTCAACATTCACAAATATACATTTCTGACATTCAAAACAAAAACAAATCAGTGACCAATATAGCCACCTTTCTTTGCAAGGACACTCAAAAGCCTGCCATCCATGGATTCTGTCAGTGTTTTGATCTGTTCACCATCAACATTGCGTGCAGCAGCAACCACAGCCTCCCAGACACTGTTCAGAGAGGTGTACTGTTTTCCCTCCTTGTAAATCTCACATTTGATGATGAACCACAGGTTCTCAATGGGGTTCAGATCAGGTGAACAAGGAGGCCATGTCATTAGATTTTCTTCTTTTATACCCTTTCTTGCCAGCCACGCTGTGGAGTACTTGGACGCGTGTGATGGAGCATTGTCCTGCATGAAAATCATGTTTTTCTTGAAGGATGCAGACTTCTTCCTGTACCACTGCTTGAAGAAGGTGTCTTCCAGAAACTGGCAGTAGGACTGGGAGTTGAGCTTGACTCCATCCTCAACCCGAAAAGGCCCCACAAGCTCATCTTTGATGATACCAGCCCAAACCAGTACTCCACCTCCACCTTGCTGGCGTCTGAGTCGGACTGGAGCTCTCTGCCCTTTACCAATCCAGCCACGGGCCCATCCATCTGGCCCATCAAGACTCACTCTCATTTCATCAGTCCATAAAACCTTAGAAAAATCAGTCTTGAGATATTTCTTGGCCCAGTCTTGACGTTTCAGCTTGTGTGTCTTGTTCAGTGGTGGTCGTCTTTCAGCCTTTCTTACCTTGGCCATGTCTCTGAGTATTGCACACCTTGTGCTTTTGGGCACTCCAGTGATGTTGCAGCTCTGAAATATGGCCAAACTGGTGGCAAGTGGCATCTTGGCAGCTGCACGCTTGACTTTTCTCAGTTCATGGGCAGTTATTTTGCGCCTTGGTTTTTCCACATGCTTCTTGCGACCCTGTTGACTATTTTGAATGAAACGCTTGATTGTTCGATGATCACGCTTCAGAAGCTTTGCAATTTTAAGAGTGCTGCATCCCTCTGCAAGATATCTCACTATTTTTGACTTTTCTGAGCCTGTCAAGTCCTTCTTTTGACCCATTTTGCCAAAGGAAAGGAAGTTGCCTAATAATTATGCACACCTAATATAGGGTGTTGATGTCATTAGACCACACCCCTTCTCATTACAGAGATGCACATCACCTAATATGCTTAATTGGTAGTAGGCTTTCGAGCCTATACAGCTTGGAGTAAGATAACATGCATAAAGAGGATGATGTGGTCAAAATACTCATTTGCCTAATAATTCTGCACGCAGTGTAGAGGCTGGGTCACATGCTGCTCTGGCCAATCACAGCCATGCCAATAGTAGGCTTGGCTGTGATGGCCTCTTGGGGCAAGTAGTATGACGCTTGTTGATTGGCTGCTTTGCAGCCTTTCAAAAAGCGCCAAGAAAGCGCCGAACACCGAACCCGAACCCGGACTTTTACGAAAATGTTCGCTTTCGGGTCCGTGTCACGGACACCCCAAAATTCGGTATGAACCCGAACTATACAGTTCGGGTTCGCTCATCCCTAGTCACTACCCTTCCCCCTGTGTGTGTGTGGACGTGACCGTTACATAGGCCCTTATTTTTTTCCACTAATACACGACAAAAAGGGCTTTAGAACATATAACTGCTCCGCTTAACGGCAAATATATTTTTCCTTTGCCATTAATTCACACCACACAACGGCTAATAAGCCCTTTTTTCCCACTAATACAAGCCAAAAAATACTTTAGAACATATAACTGCACCGAACAAAGGCAAATAAGACATAGCAATATTTCCTTGTAATAAACCCTGTTAATGGCTGTATCACACAGCACTTGCACCCCAATAACAAGAACAGTTTGCTGGAATTACAGAGCTGTATAATGGAAATTTGGATCCCTAGTCAGTGCAGCAAGGGGTAATAGAAATGTTCCTATTACCCAGGCTGTAACCTCCCTACTGAACCCTGTTCTACATAAATGCTGTGGAATGATTTCTCCCTCTCCTTTCCCTACACCGTGAATAATCTTTCCCTGAACTTGTAAATTGCTTTTTTTAGCACAATAAAGTCTTTCCTAGCACTGTCCCTAGCGCCTGCTCACGTCTCTTCCTGCACTAAGTACACTGGAAAATGGCAGAATACAAGATGGCTGAGTCTATGCATAGGGCTGTGACATCACAAGGCTGGCTGGCTGCTGATTGGCCGCATGCATGGCATTATGGGTGATCCCGCGTTCCCAGAGTTCCTTGCTCCATGGCCTCACACACAGCCATTTTAGGAAAAAATGTGATTCATTACCACGAAGCATGAGAAAATTCGGATTCAGTGCGAACAGAATTTTTCTTCATCAACTTCGACTTGCTCATTTCTACTCACGGCGACACTTACACCCTGCTGGCTAAGCTACTGTCTCATGCACAAGCTGCCACCCTCACCCCCTGATGATGATGAATTCCATGATGAATGAATGCCAACTAAGTGTGGTATCAGAGGAACCAACTGACTCCCGGCTATGGTGTCTGATGTCAGTTGAGATGATGTTGAAGACTGAACCATTCAAGGACAGCAGGATTGCTGGTCAAAACACGACCACTGGATGACACTGGCAGCTCTGGCCTGTTGCTGCTGCCAAAACCCCAACCCCCGCCCGTCTTCTGCTACTTCTGCCAGCTCCAGATTTTTTTTTGCCACTGCCCCTTGCCTTGGATGGCCCTGGCACCTGTCTGTCGAACATGCTGTACTGTAACAGTAACTGTAAGTATAAAATAGCAGTAGTTCTTCCGTTACAGAATCAAGGCCAAATGGAATTACTTATCTATAAAACAAGGTGGGGAAATAAATAACTGTAACAATCGAGCACTATTCACCCCAGTTACAGAATCAAAGTGTTATAGAAGTGCTTGAAGAGTTAATCATTTGCAGATATTACAGACACTCGCTACTTCCTTGAATTGCATGAGCTTACGGCTTGTTCTTCTTGGTTTTGCTATTTCAAAGTTGAGGAGTGTAAAATAGAAAAATGAAATCAAATTTTAAGAATCACGTTTCTGCTTTCCTTTTGCAGATCTGAGAGGTCCCTGATGGATATGACTTTTCTCATTTTGTATCCTTTTCTAGATATTACACAGGAGGACATTGTGCTTATTTCTCGGTACAGACCTGACCGGCGATAAGATATAAACCTCTCCCTGTCACATCCCTTGATCTACTGCTGAAGAATTCCCAGTGATGCAGGCCTGTGCAGACACCAGTGTGCCAGAGATAACATGAAAGCAAAGAACATGCAGAAGATCATTTCCATCATTTTGTGTTATTTTCAGAAAATGTTCCTATTGCTGGTTTTGTGTGTGACCTTCTGTGATTCTGAGATACAGGACCCTGCAGCTCAATGTCATCTTGTAATGGAGGATTACACCTTTGAGTATGAATATTCTCAGGAAGGAGATATCAATATCGGAGGGATCTTCACTGTACATTCCCAGGTGAAACAATGGCGCTGGGAAGGGAGCAGAGAGCACAACCAGATGTGTTCAGGGTCAGTACAAATGTTAGTCCTGCAGAGCTGGAATTTACACAGAAAATGTGCAGGGAAATTACAGGGATCAGTGAGGCGATCACCTCTTATTGTATTCAGTCTATACAGGGATACATTTATTAACTTACTGTGATATAAAACCTTGTAAAGTTTCTGTGAGGAGCAACGTAAACAAATCACTTCATCCAGGTCTGTGTTGTGTGTTCTGGGGTATGTACAACTAAATGCAGGTAAGTACATGTCACTTCTGCCTTGGTATTGCACACGTGGTATACATACATATGTTATAGGTTGAAGATACAGATGAGCGAACCATTTCGTAATGAACTCATCTGGCAGCCAAACCTGAAGCTTTTCTGGTTCATATCCAGTAACCAGTAACCAGAAAGCTAAGAAAAAAGACGACTGAGGGGAGATCTAATAATGATGTATAAATATATCAGGGGTCAGTACAGAGATCTCTCCCATCATCTATTTATCCCCAGGACTGTGACTGTGAGGAGGGGACATCCTCTAGAAGAAGGAGAAGTCTAGAAGAAGGTTTTTACATAAACATAGTAAGAGCAGTCAGACTATGGAGCTCTCTGCCTGAGGAGGTGGTGATGGGGAGTTCACTAAAAGAGTCCAAGAGGGGCCTGGATGTATTTCTGGAGGGTAATAATATTACAAGTTATAGATACTAAGATTTCTGGAGAAGGGTCATTGATCCTGGGAGTTATTCTGATTGCCTGATTGGAGTAAAAAAAAAAAAGGTTTCCCCAAAAAGGAGGAATATTGGTTTCTACCTCACACATTGTTTTTGCCTTTCTCTGGTTGAACTTGCAGGAAAACATGTTGAATTGGATGGACAGATGTCTTTCTTTCAGCCTTACAAACTATGGGGGTCATATATTAAGACCGGCATTTTAGACACCAATCTTAATAACCCCTATATCTTGCGGTGGATCCGCCAAAGTTATAAAGAGGAGCAAGCCTCCACATAACTTTGACACATGCAGCGCCAGTCTAAATGCAAGGCAGCTTCATTGCTGTCTTACATTCAGACCATTTTCTACAACTAATAAATGAGACGGGCCTGGCATCCCCTCCCCTCCCCCTCCCGCGCCACGCCCACTTTTGTAGACCTAATGTAAATGTTCAACAGCTAACCATCCGTTTTCCGCTCTGCACGGAAGGGGGCAATCCCCACAATCAGTGTAAAGTAATCCCAGCAGGCGTATTGCTTTCAACATGTGTATTCCTTATTGTAACTTCCAAATCATAGGTTTCCAGGTTTCTCAACTGATGACATAAACTGACACATTATTTAAATATCTATATACTGTATTTTTCGCCCCATAAGACACACTATTTTTACCCCAAAGTGGGGGAAAAATGTCCCTGCATCTTATGGGGCGAATTCTAATAAAAAAGCTTCCATTATGGAAGCGCTTCATTAGTACCGGAGGCTCTGTACTCACCACTTCCTGGTCTTTGGCTCTGCTATCAGCAGTGCAGGGCTGCGCACAGCGTGAGGGCGCTCTCTGACCTCACACTGTGCGCCGCGATACACAGCCGACAGCAGGATGAAGAGGATCGCGATGGTCAGCAGCGGTGGCGTCCAGGAGAGGTAAGTGAGTTATTTTTATTTTATTTGCGCTGGGGGCTGATGGCTGACATATGGGGGCTGTTAGATGGCTGAATGTTGGGGGGTTGATCTGAGGCATTGGGGGGGGTCTGATCTGGGGTCTGATTGACATTGGGGGTCTGAGTGGGGCTGTAAGCTGGGGTCTGATTAACATTGGGGGTCTGATTGCTGGTCTGACCTGAGGAGTAATGGAAAATATTTTTTTCTTATTGTTCTCCTCTAAAACCTAGGTGCGTCTTATGGGCCGGTGCGTCTTATAGGGCGAAAAATTCGGTCACTTCCTGTCTGTATAATGAATTAACGATGTCATAAACATGAGATCCAACCCCTGTCACGGCCTTTGGTTTGCGCTGTGACACTGTTGCCACACTTGCGGTTTGCCGCGGCAACGTGTTGCTGTGAGCATGCAGTGGCAGTGTCTCGGCCTTCTGGGTGATTGCGTGACATGGTTGCCACGCATGCTGTTGCCGGTGTTAACGTGTGGTTTGGTATGCTTGTGTGCACTTCTTCTTTAACCCCTTAAGGACTCAGCCCTATTTCACCTTAAGGACTTGGCCATTTTTTGCAAATCTGACCAGTGTCACTTTAAGTGCTGATAACTTTAAAAAGCTTTGACTTATTCAGGCCGTTCTGAGATTGTTTTTTCGTCACATATTGTACTTCATGACACTGCTAAAATTGGGTCAAAAAAGTTAATTTTTTTGCATAAAAAAATACCATATTTACCAAAAATTTGGAAAAAATAGCAAATTTCAAAGTTTCAGTTTCTCTACTTCTGTAATACATAGTAATACCCCCAAAATTTGGGATGACTTTACATTCCCCATATGTCTACTTCATGTTTGTAGCATTTTGGGAATGATATTTTATTTTTTGGGGATGTTACAAGGCTTAGAAGTTTAGAAGCAAATCTTGAAATTTTTCAGAAATTTACAAAAACCCAATTTTTAGGGACCAGTTCAGGTCTGAAGTTACTTTGCGAGGCTTATATAATAGAAACCGCCCAAAAATGACCCCATTCTATAAACTACACCCCTCAAGGTATTCAAAACTGATTTTACAAACTTCGTTAACCCTTTAGGTGTTGCACAAGAGTTATTGGCAAATGGGGATGAAATTTTAGAATTTCATTTTTTTGCCTAATTTTCCATTTTAACCCATTTTTCACTAAAAAAGCAAGGGTTAACAGCCAAACAAGACTGTATCTTTATTGCCCTGACTCTGCCATTTACAGAAACACCCCATATGTGGACGTAAACTACTGAACGGGCACACAGTAGGGCGTAGAGGGAAAGGTGCGCCGTATGGTTTTTGGAAGCCTGATTTTGCTACACTGGTTTTTTGACACCATGTCCCATTTGAATCCCCCCTGATGCACCCCTAGAGTAGAAACTCCATAAAAGTGACCCCATCTAAGAAACTACACCCCTCAAGGTATTCAAAACTGATTTTACAAACTTTGTTAACCCTTTAGGTGTTGCACAAGATATAATGGAAAATAGAGATACAATTTCAAAATTTCCCTTTTTTGGCAGATTTTCCATTTAAATAATTTTTTTCCAGTTACAAAGCAAGGGTTAACAGCCAAACAAAACTCATTATTTATGGCCCTGATTCTGTAGTTTACAGAAACACCGCATATGTGGTCGTAAACTGCTGTACGGGCACACGGCAGGTCGCAGAAGGAAAGGAATGCCATACGGTTTTTGGAAGGCAGATTTTGCTGGACTGGTTTTTTGACACCATGTCCCATTTGAAGCCCCCCTGATGCACCCCTAGAGTAGAAACTCCAAAAAAGTGACCCCATTTTGGAAACTACAGGATAGGGTGGCAGTTTTGTTGGTACTAGTTTAGGGTACATATGATTTTTAAATCACTGAAAAAACTGGTATGAAGGTATACGTTCCACCTTAAAAATTATATATATCACTGAGGTACAGGAACGCTATGAAGATCAGTTAAAACTAATACTTTATTAATACACAAAAAAAACTTGGGGAAGAAAGGAAACCTACAAACTATAACTAAAATTCTAGTGATCTACCCACATTTCTGAACGGAGATCAAATGAGACCGCACAAGGCGGTACCACTCAGGTGTGGTAGGAATCACTAAAAAATCCACTATTGGTGCACTACTAGTGCCTGCACCACCAAGCCAATCGGCCGTAGTGAACTCGTGCAGCGCAGGTGTACACCGTGGCATGGCAAGGTGCTATGCCCAAAAGAACCCAGCTTGTAGGACCCTGGACTAAGTTAATAGACTAATTCATTGATAGACATCTGCCCATAGAGACCGACCTGCTGAGGCACCTGTTCGTGAATGAACCAGGTGTCCGAGTGTCGGTCCTACGAACACGAATCAAGGTACACTGCACTAGCTGGGTATGAGCAGAAAGATGCTTGATGGCGACTGCTCACATACTACAGAGGGCTGGATTAACACAGACCACTACTGAAGTGTGAGCGCATGGCAAGCAACATATACAAACAGCAGTTTGCCCCCACTAGCGCTCGACGCGTTTCGCCGAAAATGGCTCGTCAGGAGCATATAGTGTGGGTGAGACGACAAACATCGTACTCCAACCACAGGGACTTAATGAATACAACTCCTTTGTTTGTTTTCTTTGAGCCCCCTTCGTGCAGATAGATTTGGTAGCCTCCCAGAACAGTTTTCTTCTCGTCTTTTCATCAATTTTGGAGGGACGTCCAGTTCTTGGTAATGTCACTGTTGTGCCATATTTTCTACCCTTGATGGTGACTGTCTTCACTGTCTTCTATGGTATATCTAATGCCTTGGAAATTCTTTTGTACCCTTCTCCTGACTGATACCTTTTAACAATGAGATCCCTCTGTTGCTTTGTAAGCTCTGTGTGGACCATGGCTTTTGCTGTGGGATACGACTAAGAAAATTTCAGAAAGACCAACTAGAGCAGCTGAACTTTATTTGGGGTTAATCAGAGGCACTTTAACCCCTTAAAGGGCTTCTGTCACCCCACTAAAGTCATTTTTTTTGGCTACTTATAATCCCTATACTGCGATATATCAATACATGTTATTAATCATTTTGGTTCAGTAGTTAATTAAAAAACCTGACTTTTATCATATGCAAATTACCTGTCTACCAGCAAGTAGGGCGGCTACTTGCTGGTAGCAGGCGCATCCTCCTTTCATAAAGACGCCCCCTCCTCATGTTGATTGACAGGGCCAGCGAACGCGCTCGTCGTCTGGCTGGCCCTGTCTGCATTCAAAATCTGGCGCCTGCGCCGTAACTGTCTTGAGTCGGCGCAGGCGCACTGAGAGAAGGACTCTCGCTCGGCCGCTCCTTCCTCAGTGCGCCTCCGCCGGGTGTAGATGTGATGTCATCGGCGCAGGCGCATTAAAGATGGAGCGGCCGAGCGAGCGTCCTCCCCTCAGTGCGCCTGCGCCAACTGAAGACAGGTACGGCTCAGCCGCCAGATTTTGAATGCAGACAGGGCCAGCCAGAAGACGAGCGCATTCGCTGTCCCTGTCAATCAACATGAGGAGGGGGCGTCTTTATGAAAGGAGGATGCGCCTGCTACCAGCAAGTAGCCGCCCTACTTGCTGGTAGACAGGTAATTTGCATATGATAAAAGTCAGGTTTTTTAATTAACTACTGAACCAAAATGATTAATAACATTATGTATTGATATATCGCAGTATAGGGATTATAAGTAGCCCAAAAAAAAAAAAAAATAATATATATATATATATATATATATATATAGATATTAAATATATATATATATATATATGACTTTAGTGGGGTGACAGAAGCCCTTTAAAGAGTGGGCTCATTTTCACCAAAAGGACCAGGCCATTTTTTGCAAATCTGACCAGTGTCACTTTATGTGGTGATAACTTTAAAACGCTTTGACTTATCCAGGCCATTCTGAGACAGTTTTTTCATCACATATTGTACTTCATGACACTGATAAAATGGAGTTAAAAAAATTCATTTTTATTTATACAAAATTTACCAAAAATTTCAATTTCTCTACTTCTATAATACATAGTAATACCTACAAAAATTATTATTACTTTACATTCCCCATATGTCTACTTTATGTTTGGATCATTTTGGGAATAATATTTTATTTTTTGGGCATGTTTCAAGGCTTAGCAGTTTAGAAGCAAATCTTGAAATTTTTCTGAAATTTCAAAATTAGAAGATTTCCCAGTTCATTTTTTTTTTCCAGTTACAAAGCAAGGGTTAACAGCCAAACAAAACTTAATATTTATGGCCCTGATTCTGTAGTTTACAGAAACACCCCATATGTGGTCATAAATTGCTATAGGGGCACAAGGCAGGGCACAGAAGGAAAGGAATGCCATACAGATTTTAGAAGGCAGATTTTGCTGGACTAGTTTTTTGACACCATGTCCCAATTGAAGCCCCCCTGATGCACCCCTAGAGTAGAAACTTCAAAAAAGTGACCCCAATTTAGAAACTACAGGATAGGGTGGCAGTTTTGTAGGTACTAGTTTAGGGTACATATGATTTTTGGTTGCTCTATATTACACTTTTTGTGAGGCAAGGTAACAAGAAATAGCTGTTTTGGCACAGTTCTTTTTTTGTTATTTACAACATTATACTGACAGGTTATATCATGTGGTATTTTTATAGAGCAGGTTGTCACGGATGCGGAAATACCTAATATGTATACAATTTTTTTTATGTAAGTATTACACAATAAAATCATTAAAAAAAAAAAAAAAAAAACATGGTTTTAGTGTCTCCATAGTCTGAGAGCCATAGTTTTTTCAGTTTTTGGGCAATTATCTTAGGTAGGGTCTTATTTTTTGCGGGATGAGATGACGGTTTGATTGGCCCTATTTTGGATTGCATATACCTTTTTGATCGCTTGCTATTACACTTTTTGTGATGTAAGGTGACAAAAAATTGCTTTTTTTACACCGTTTTTATTTTTTATGGTGTTCACCTGAGGGGTTAGGTCATGTGATATTTTTATAGAGCAGGTTATTATGGACGCGGCAATACCTAATATGTATACTTTTTTTTTATTTACTTTAGTTTCGCACAATAACAGCATTAAAAAAAAAAAAATATGTTTTAGTGTCTCCATATTCTGAGCCATAGTTCTTTTATTTTTTTGGGCGATTGTCTTAGGTAGGGGCTCATTATTTGCGGGATGAGGTGACGGATAGATTGGTATTATTTTGGTGGGCATAGGCCTTTTTAATCGCTTTGTACTTTTTGTGATGTAAGGTGACAAAAAAATGGTTTATTTAGCACAGTTTTTATTTTTTACGGTGTTAATCTGAGGGGTTAGGTCATGTGATATTTTTTATAGAGCCGGTCGATACGGATGAGGCGATACCTAATATGTCTACTTTTTTTTTTTTTACTTTATTTGGGGGAAGTGACATTTTCTTTTTCTTTTTCTTTTTTTACTTGAAACTTTAAATTTTTTTGGGTGGGGACGACTAAATTTTTTAAACTTTTTTTCCTCACTATTTTTTTCCCACTTTGGGACTTAAACTTTTTGGGGTCTAATCCCCTTTACAATGCATTCCAATATTTCTGTATTGGAATGCAATGGTTGTATGAGTAATACAGTGTGTATTACTCATACAGCTTCCTGCCCGTGAGATCCAGGGGGCTGGATCTCACAGGCTTGTCACCGGAAGGCAGCGCCGATGCCTAAGGAAGGCATTGCGCTGCCTTCCTTGCCATTGGGTCCCCCTTACAGCCGCACGGGGACCCGATGGCACCTCCGACCGCCTGCCGCAACTCTCATAAAAGCCACAAACCGCAGGTGTGAATTGACCTGCGGTTTGTGGCGATCGCCGACACGGGGTAAGGGGTCACAGGACCCCCCTGCGCATTGACCTAAGGTGCCAGCTTAATGATACAGGAAATACACAGTATGCCCCTGTGTCCTTAACCGCTTCCGGACCGGATAACGCAGGATCGTGTTCCGGAGGCGGCAGTCTCAGGCAGAGTCACGCATATACGCGTCATCTCGCGAGACGCGAGATTTCCTGTGAACGCGCGCAGGTAAGCTAGTGGATCTACAGCTTGCCAGCGGCGATTGTTCGCTGGCAGGCTGTAGATGCTATTTTTTTTTAACCCCTAACAGGTATATTAGACGCTGTTTTGAGAACAGCATCTAATATACCTGATACCTGGTCCTCTGGTGGTCCCTTTTGCTTGGATCGACCACCAGAGGACACAGGCAGCTCTGTAATAGGTAGCACCAAGCACCACACTACACCACACCCCCCCCTGTCACTTATTAACCCCTTGTTAACCCCTGATCACCCCATATAGACTCCCTGATCACCCCCCTGTCATTGATCACTCCCTTGTAAGGCTCCATTCAGATGTCCGTATGTGTTTTATGGATCCACGGATCCATGGATCGGATCCGCAAAACACATACGGACGTCTGAATGGAGCCTTACAGGGGGGTGATCACCCCATATCGACTCCCTGATCACCCCCCTGTCATTGATCACCCCCCTGTAAGGCTCCAGACTTTTTTTGGCACAAGTTAGTGGAAATTGATAATTTTATTTTTATTTTTATTTTTTTCTTACAAAGTCTCATATTTCATTAACTTGTGACAAAAAGTAAAATCTCACATGAACTCACCATACCCCTCACGGAATCCAAATGCGTAAAATTTTTTAGACATTTATATTCCAGACTTCTTTTCACGCTTTAGGGCCCCTAAAATGCCAGGGCAGTATAAATACCCCACATGTGACCCCATTTCGGAAAGAAGACACCCCAAGGTATTCGCTGAGGGGCATATTGAGTCCATATGGTGCCAAAAAAAAAAAAATAATAATCTATGAACTCGCCATGCCGCTCATTCAATACCTTGGGTTGTCTTTCCAAAATGGGGTCACATGTGGGGCATTTATACTGCCCTGGCATTTTAGGGGCCCTAAAGCGTGAGAAGAAGTCTGGGATCCAAATGTCTAAAAATGCCTTCCTAAAAGGAATTTGGGCACCTTTGCGCATCTAGGCTGCAAAAAAGTGTCACACATGTGGTATCGCCGTACTCAGGAGAAGTTGGGCAATGTGTTTTGGGGTGTCTTTTTACATATACCCATGCTGGGTGAGAGAAATATCTCGGCAAAAGACAACTTTTCCAATTTTTTTATACAAAGTTGGCTTTTGACCGAGATATTTATCTCACCCAGCATGGGTATATGTAAAATGACACCCCAAAACACATTGCCCAACTTCTCCTGAGTACCACATGTGTGACACTTTTTTGCAGCCTAGGTGGGAAAAGGGGCCCACATTCCAAAGAGCACCTTTCGGATTTCACAGGGCATTTTTTACACATTTTGATTTCAAACTACTTCCCACACATTAGGGCCCCTAAAATGCCAGGGCAGTATAACTACCCCACAAGTGACCCCATTTTGAAAAGAAGACACCAAGGTATTTCGTGATGGGCATAGTGAGTTCATGGAAGTTTTTATTTTTTCTCACAAGTTAGTGGAATATGAGACTTTGTAAGGAAAAGTAAAAAAAAAAAATCATTGTCTGCTAATTTGTGACAAAAAATAAAAAGTTCTATGAACTCACTATGCCCATCAGCGAATACCTTAGGGTGTCTACTTTCCGAAATGGGGTAATTTTTGTTTTTTTTCTACTGTCTGGGCATTGTAGAACCTCAGGAAACATGACAGGTGCTCAGAAAGTCAGAGCTGCTTCAAAAAGCGGTAATTCACATATTTGTACCATAGTTTGTAAACGCTATAACTTTTACCCAAACATTTTTTTTTTAATCAAAGACATGTAGAACAATAAAATTTAGAGAAAAATTTATATATAGAGGTCGTTTTTAAAAAAAAATAAAAAATTACAACTGAAAGTGAAAAATTTAATTTTTTTGCAAAAATTTTGTTAAATTTCGATTAATAACAAAAAAAAAAGTAAAAATGTAAGCAGCAATGAAATACCACCAAATGAAAGCTCTATTAGTGAGAAGAAAAGGAGGTAAAATTCATTTGGGTGGTAAGTTGCATGACCGAGCAATAAACGGTGAAAGTAGTGTAGTACAGATTTGTAAAAAGTTGCCTGGTCATTAAGGGTGTTTAAGCTAGGGGAGCTGAGGTGGTTAAGTACCAGGACATCAGGGCGTACCTGTACGCCCTGTGTCCTTAAGAGGTTAAATGATGGCAGTTGTATGCTGACTTCTATTTAACATGATTTGGAATGTGATTGCCTAATTCTGAACACAGCTACATCCCCAGTAATAAGAGGGTGCCGACACTTATGCAACCACATTATTTTAGTTTTTTTTGTTTTCTTGCCTCCACCTTAAAGATTTCAGTTTGCTTTTCAAGTGAGTTGTACAGTTTATAGGTCACATTAAAAGGTGGAAAAAGTTCTTAAATTATTTATCTTTGACTCATTTTTTTTTTTTTTACAGCACAGAAACCTGACATTTTAACAGGGGTGTGTAGACTTTATATCCACCCTATTTTTTTTTTACTTTTTCTACAGGATTCATCCAAGGGAATATACACATCTGTTGGCTTTTCTATTTGCTATTGAGGAAACTAACAAGCGTTCAGATATTCTGCCCAATGTGACTCTGGGATATCATATATACGACTCCTGTGGACATGTGAATAAAGTTATAAAAGACGTTCTGCAGATACTGTCCGGACACACGGTGACAGCTCCAAACTACTCATGTATGGAGAAGGATGCAGTGGTCGGTTTTATTGGGGATTTTCTCTCTAAGACGACTGTTCCAATGGCCCGGCTGTTAAGTGTATATGGATACACACAGGTGAGTGCAGGATACTGTCAGGCGGTAATAATTCAATTAAGAATTATTAATTATGGTCATAAAATAATTATCCATGAAAGAAAATTATAAAATTATAAAATTTGTCATAAATTCTTAAAATCATGACCCGGTGAATTGTAGACAAACTAATCGATACAATTCACATCTGAGTCTGACTATTTCCTCAGATAAATAAGTTATTTTGATGTGAGATAACGTTAATGATAAACATGTAGTTCTGCATTATACAGTAATCCGCAGGTATTATAAAAATATGCCGATTTATTGGTTACAAGGTTATAAAAATACATAAGTAAATAAACACAATGATACATGCAAATGAATATATATAGCATTAATATAAAAGCATTACAAGCTTAACAATACATGTGAGTGGAAATAACTTGTCACATAATAACCAAGCTATTATTAGGTTAGGTCCTTTAGGATATCAAAATAGGAACATAAATTATATACATCACTTCTGTTCAGAGAAAACCTCATGATATCAGGATGGGCATGTCTAATCCTAGACATCAATATGGAATGCTAAATACATTCCTCCCCTTTCTAACCAATTACACATCACATGACTTCCAGAATGGGCAAATCCATTCAAGGATATAACTTAGAGGAGATAACTGTATCCTTCCGCCTTATCCTGGACTATTTTCACACATATGACTTTGGTAAGGCTATTAAGACAAAAAACAGGGATCTAGGATCTTTGCTAGACCATATCTTAAAAGGGAAGGATTTGAAACAAGTCCTTCCTGTGGGAATCCATCACTTAGCTTGGCGAAGAATATTCTATCAATATACATATATATAAGCAATCATTTAATGCTTTGCTAAATTATGAGTCATGATTCTTCTGCAGGTAGAATGAAGTCTCACAATATCCTAAGACTACATCTCAATATGGAGATGACCAATTAATTAATTTGCCAATCTAGATGGTTTAATTTCACCCACACTATCTAATTAGTCTTAATAAAATGAAATATCATTCTCTGTGTCTCTTACCAAGTCCTAGAAGAATCTCACTTCTGCTCCTAGGAAAGCTGGGTGGTCCATAATATCACATCTCACCATGGCTTTCATCTTGATAGACCCCTCTAGAGAGCTCCACTTGTCTTTCTTTTTTTTTCTTATGTGTTTCTCCTTTGTGAGTTTTTCTTCTCCCTCTGTGTATGGTTTATGATCGCAAACTTATCAGTTAGACACACCTTCCTAGTTTAGAACTTTCCAATCATTGTCGGATGAGCGTGACAATTGATAAGAAATATGACATTATAACCTTACCCAAAATGCACTTTTGCTGCTGTTGTAATGTCACCTACTCATACCTAGGTGGCATTGTTGTGTAAGCTATTTGCATCATAGTATAAAGGGTTAACTATGTAAGTCTGATTAAAACATATTCTATACATTTGACCTTAGAAGCTTTAACTTAAAGATATAGGGATTAATTCTGACACTTGTAGCAATTAGAGACAGACCTCTAGGCATCTCTCTGAATGTTTCTCATACTGTTGATCTATGGACTGTAATGATATGAATGGGCCTTGTTTTTTCACAGAGATATTAGTACCTCCTCTGTCATACCAAAGATGTGATTTGTTACAAAACACATATCTTTACAGACACTCTTTTAGAGACAAATATTCTCCTAATGAGAAATATATATAATATACTGGATACATTTTGTCTTCATAACATTTAACAATATAATATAAAGAAATATATATGTCCTACTAATTGTCTTATGCTAAGGACTAACCATAGCTTATTAAATGAATACATACATATTATATATTTTGCTTCATAAATAAATACCTAATTGTATAGGTAATTATCACTAGCTGCTTCTATAGCTTATCTTGTCTCCCGTCATAAATTTATAAGTAGACAAGGAGGCTTTTCAGACTGGTACATTCATGAGAAGAATAACACTAAAGAGTAGAAACCTTTATGCGACCTTACTTCAGCCTACTCAAGACATACACAATTGTAAATATAGTTGAGCATGGCTCTTAAACGCAATAAACATCCATCTTGACTAGAATAATTGGATATCAATGCATTTACCCATGCAAAGGCACAACAATACTGAGAACAAATACTCCTAACATGCTGCTATAGATTTATAGAAATAAAAAAGTAATTTTGTAGCGTTTTCTATCTTGAGGGAAACCAGATGAATCAAATCACAGAAAACAAATAATAATAATGCACTAAAACAATAGGTGCAAGCATTATACACTGCTCAAAAAAATAAAGGGAACACGTAAACAACACAATGTAACTCCAAGTTATATGTACATATGTTATGCAGAGATTGCAAACAGACTGCACAAACAGTATAGGTTTTAAAACTGGTCCAGTCTTATAATTGCCAACATATGTAAAAGAAACTCTCAAATTTATCTCCAGAGTTGATCTTGAGGTATTTCAGGGTGTTCCACTTAAACCTCCCCACCTTCAATATATTATTTGGGGGGCATAGTGGAGCATCCAGCGAGGGTTTTCATCTCAATTGGAATTGAAAAGAACACAAAACGCATGGAAAACGCACAAAAACCACATCAAAAATTATAATATTCGTAATATTGCTCTAACTCCGTCTTTTAGAATATTACGAATATTCTAAAAGACGAAGTTAGAGCAATATTAAGAAATTTTGTAAAATACACATATAGAATAGATTGTAATTCAGCTAATATAGTGCTATAATTTATTCGTACGATTAAATTAATCGTACGATTTATTTATTTTTTTCGGTATAAGGCAACGTTCCTATGACTATGGCTAGGCCAATATGTGTATTTTACGAAATTTCTTAATATTGCTCTAACTTCGTCTTTTAGAATATTCGTAATATTCTAAAAGACGGAGTTAGAGTAATATTACGAATATTCTAAAAGACGAAGTTAGAGCAATATTAAGAAATTTCGTAAAATACACATATAGAATAGATTGTAATTCAGCTAATATAGTGCTATAATTTATTCGTACGATTAAATTAATCGTACGATATTTATTTTTTTCTTACGATTTTGTCATGCGCTCGGGCACACATATTAACCATTACGATTTTTTTGTTGTAATATTCGTGAACTCGAATATTATAACCGAGATTATTGGTTTCGATTAGAATAGGACGAACATTCTAAAATTGAATATACAGCAATATATTCTTTATTTCGAATATTCCGATCCATCTGAAAACGTGATTCCTTCCAGCTTCAATTCAGTTGCTTGTGGGCCAATGGCTCATTGACCCACAAGCAAGAAGCAGGGAGGAATCATATATTTTATATATATATTCGATTTCGCGAATATATGGAACTATATTCTAAATATTCGCGAAATCTCCAAATTGCGATATTCGAGAAAAAAATTCTAAATTCGAATATTCGCGCTCAACACTATTTAGAAGTAGAATTTCATTTTTTTTTTTTTCGGTTTAAACCTGAGTTGCATCTGAGGGTACCTACACCCCTTGTGGATTATGCATGATTTTTCCCAACAGATTCCAGTTTTAAAAAATTGTAGAATAATACAGTATCAGCAAAGTGGATGAGATTAGATAATTGTTATGTGCAAAGTGGTGCTCCTACCAGGGTGCTCCTACCTGGATATTATCGGTCCCCAGGGTTAGGCTCCGACGCAATAAAGGGGAAAGTAATGGTGGAGGTGGAGAATAAGTGAATAAGTGGAGTCCAGACTTTATACAGTTTATATAGATCTGTCTATTGTTTCCAGCAGATTTTGGGATAACTGGTAGGCAAGCTTGAATATTGTACTTTCTCCTTCTCTGCTGTGCTAAACTCAGCTTTAGTCTGCTAGCTGGACTCTGTAGAAATTCTGGCACCTTTGGAGTGGGTTGCCTTTAGCTATTGACTCCCTCGTGACACTCTGTAAACCTGTAAGGAGTCAAGGTGCTCTATGAGCTGCTTCCCTCTGGAGGGACTCCTCGCTGCTATATCTTGACACATCTGTTTCCAACACAAGCGTCCACAAAGACTGACTAAAACCTTTCTGCAGCACTTTCCTTGGTAGGAAGCAGGACTAGCCCACTTCTGCCCAAAATGGGGAGAATAGAAGGGTAAGCTCCATTCTGTCTAAAGATACTGTATCTCTCTCTCTGCCAGATACACACCGCTATCTGCTGGACAACCAGGCACATTACATGAAATGCAATGAATAACAGTTGCATAGCAATAATAGGAATGCACAAAAGAGCTGGAATAAATACACAGATGACATTAGAGATTAGCCTATTGGAGACAGTAGCAGGGTGTAGGAATGACAATGCCACTCTGGGGTACTACAAATGTACACCTTGTAGATTGTTTTTGCTCAGAAATGGACCTGCATTGTAGATTTCCAGATCGGCAGTATGTCAGATTTCACCCTTTTCAAATGAAGGGTGATATCTGTGGCTAAACCACATCAAATCCACACCAAAAACTCAGCACGGAAAATCATGTGGTACTTCTGTGTGTTTACCTGCACCCATATGCAGGTACCAATACAGTCAGGTGCATCTTATAGTCCAGAAAATACAATATATATATGGGGCTGTAGAGGGGGACTTGATACCTAATTGTTTATACTGTAGAGTGCAGTGTGGCCCATAACTTACCAGCGGGGGTTGGGGGATGAGGGAGAACAATGCCACATCATGGCTCCCGCTTCCTCCACAGTCCACGCCCACATCTAACCACTGTATTGTAAAGTACAGAATGATTTGGACGGTACCAAGTCAGGGAGGCGCTGCTTACCTGCTTCTGTGCACAGCAGGTCTTGCTGCATTCAGCCCCCATATGGAAGCCCTGTACAAGAATGTTCAGAGAGATTTGATCACTAGCAAGCACAAGGGGTCCATGCCCAGTGGCTCCTATGCCAAGCGTTTCCTGCTTCCCAAACACAGGAAAGGATGACTGTGGATCCCTCTAGTGTCTAGAAAGGTCGACCAGAGGGGCAACATGCAAAGGGACTCCACATTGGTTTGTCCTGGGTATTTTAGGTCTTGGAAATAGTTGATGCCTTTGCATTACATTACTTCCATTAAAGGGGTTTTCCGATAAATGTAAAAATGAAACTCAAATAGTACATGACAATCTCTATCTAACAAAGCTAGAACCAGTTCAAGGGGAGTGTCTTTTCTGCTGAAGCTCAGGAGGCGTGTCCATGCTCTCCCTACCACAGCTCGGGAGGCGAGTCCATGTTCTCCCTATCACAGCTCAGGAGGCAGTTGAAGGATGAAACTGAGCATGTGCGGCCATCTCAGTGAGCAGGACTAAGAAATAAGAAATTAAATGGCACTATACAGATACATTTTATTGAATAACTCAGTGCCTATGAATTTTTTTTTTATTATATGCAATTACAAAAGTATTCAGATCCAGGTGCTGGTTTGAAAACTGTAGAATATTTTTCATGGGACAACCCCTTTAAGTAATTTTCGGGGGCATGGAGATTTCTTTATAAAGACTGATGTTATCCTGGAAAAAGAACCCTTAAAGGGGTTGCTTGGGTTCAGAGCTGAACCTGAACATACCCATAATGTCACCCAGGCAGCCCCCCCTGACATGAGCATCGGAGCAGTTCATGCTCCGAAGCTCTCCCTTGCTCTGCACGATCCTTGCCCTGGGCTCTTTGATTTACTATAGCACACTGCTGGGGGGCGGAGGCTTCCACCCAGCTGTGTGTTCGGTGACATCACCGGCTCTGATGGGCGGGCTTTAGCACTGCGCTAGCTATTTTACAGGCTGGGGCAGCGCTAAAGCCCAGCCATAAGTGCGGGTTCATCACTGGAATGCCACAAAATGCCTTTGCCCTGCTCCAATGCTCTTGTTAGGGGGGCTGCCTGGGTCAAATTCTGGGTATGTCCGGGTTCATCTCTGAACCCAGACAACCACTTTAAGTGGATGTGTAAAACCCCAGAGTTGTGTTTCCACTTCTGCACCTTGCTGCTATCTTTTATCGTCTAACATGTATGTCACCTATATATTTATTTCCAGGTCCCTCAACACTGTGCATTTATAATAATGTTATGTAACTGTTCATGTAATGTGCCTGGTTCACCAGCACGTTGCTGCAAACACAGCAGATCTTTAGTTAAATAGAATGAAACTCACCATTCCATCCCACCCCCCTTTGGTCAGAAGTGCGGCAGTCCTGCTTGCTACCAGAAGGAGGTGGGGCAGTTCTGGTTTGTGCTGGTTGAGACTCCATGATGGAGCTGCCAGGATTCTAACCTATTCCTTGGCTGAAGATAAGTCTGACTAAAAAGTGAAGTGCAGCATAAAGAAGAAGCCAAGTTACCAAGTCAGCTTGTCAGTACAGGAGAATGAGAGAAGTATAGAGCAGAGTTGAGTTTGCCTGACAGTTTAATGCTAAAGCCTGCTGGAACCAAGACAAAGCCTGAAACTGGAGAAACATTTATTCAAGTAAAGCTGCCATTGAACTTTTTCTCAAGGTCTGGGCTCAAGTTATTTCTTCAAATCCCTCAATTATCCCCCCTATTTATTGCTTCGGAGCCAAAGCCTGTGGTCCAGCCGTATCCAGGTAGGATCACTGTGACACACATAAAGAAACAGATAGGCCGCACTATACCACTCGGCATTCCTGCACCTGGGTCACGTTAGGAGGACTCTGGGGGGAGGCGCCCGTTACAGATGTATTTTCTATTTCAGTCATCATCCTGGGACGAGTTATGTACTAGTAATGATATAAAACACAAGATTGTTGGCTTCTTTCACTTTAAGGTTACATCAATGTGGACACATTTTCAACGGTAGATTTTCAGCCATGGCCAAATCCAGATGTATAACTTACACATTTTTTCATAGAGTTTGCTGTGGATTTGCCAAAGATTTCACCTTATGCTTTGCAAAGGGTGAAATCCGAGGTGCAAATCCTAAGAATTGACATGCTGTAGATTTAAAATTTTCACCCACCATCTGAGGATCACGTGCAGCGAGGCGGGAATGCAGGGGGATAACTTGCAAGATGGCGGTGTACCGAGGAATAATAAAGAGTCCGTTCTTAACTCACAGTTTTGGCGCTCCCTGGGCCGGGCTGCAGTGAAGGGAAGAACAGCACCAAATTCTCCAGGGCACACTCTATTACAGGGGACACCGGCCAGGTGGTGATCGAGGTGCCCTTGATGGTGATTGGATTTTCTGGATGCTTGTGCGGCTGAGCACCTGAATTAGGTAATGTTGTGATGCCATCACCTTGGTGGTGCAAAAAGATGAGAGTGGTTGTAGTATGGAGATGGAAGACTGAGACAGGGTTTGAATCCAACAAAGAACTTTACTGTAAACAGGGTCTTGACTAGTGATGGACGAACATCTGCCGGGACGGTTCGCGAACGCGATCAAATATTCACGATCCACAAGTTCGCGGCGGGTCCCATTCTTATTAAGGGCAGGTGAAATTGAAAAACCTTCAGCTAAAATTTGCTGCCAAGAAATAATTACTAGAAGTGCACAAATAGTCCCACAACATGGACAGTGACATACCAGATGTATTATTCAAATTTGCGATCGCCATTCATTATTTTTTTCAATGCAAAATATCGGCAATATAATCCACCCAAATGCACTATAAAGAAAGTATATTGGTATATAACACCCCGCTTCAATCAGTTTTTTTGGGGGGTGACTGGTATATCACACCAGTAGAAATGATTTGTTCCAATAACGCTTGTCCCTCTATATACCTGCAGTATCGCAGCAGAACCACAGACAACTGCCGCACAATGCAAATGCACTATAATATACTTTTTAACATAGAAAGTATATTATAACATTTTACACGGAAGGCAATCGGAGCTGAACCTGATCGGAACAAGGTGCCTGCTTAAATCATTGAGCAGGCACCTCGGCTAAATGCGCATGGGGGGTCCCACGACCCCCATGTCGGCGATCGTCAATTCAGACCTGCGCTTTGCTGCGCTTTCTGCAGTTTCAGAAACTTTTAAATCGCCCAAAATATATATTTTTTACCCCCCCTGCACCCAAGAAAGATTTTATACTGGCGGGTGGTGCAGGGGGGGGTTGCAGGCGGTGCGGGAGGCGGGCGGTGCGGCAGGCGGGACTGCGATCCCCCGCCCGCCTCCTCTTGTATAATCATTGGTGTCCAGTGGTTATACCAGAGTGACAGCACATTGTTGACACTCTGGTATAAACGGCTGACATCTGTGCTGTTGATGTCAGCCGTTTAACCCTTTCCATACCGCGGGCCGTACAGACCGCTGTATGGAAGAGGTTAAAAGTCAGGCAGCTCCCTCTCTCTCCCATCGGGGGTCTGCTGTGCCTTTGCAGCCCCCAGACAGGATGGTGTCACAGTGGGAGGTAGCCCCCCTCCTTCCCCTTCCCCGTCTGCTCAGTTGTGGCAGACGGGGAAGGTTCCCATGGCAACAGGACGCCTTCTCAGGCATCCTGCTGTCCATGGTGCTGAACAGATCTGTGCTAAAGGCATAGATCTGTTCAGACAAAGTGTAAGTAAAATACAGTACAATACACTATATAGTGTACTGTATTATACAGACATCAGACCCACTGGATCTTCAAGAACCAAGTGGGTCTGGGTCAAATTTTTATTTATTTTTTAAGTGAAAAAAGATTTAAAAAAAAAAAAAAAACACATTTATCACTGAATAAAAAAATAAAAATAAATACACTACACATATTTGGTATCACCGTGTCCGTAACGACCTGATCAATAAAACAGTCATGTTACTTTCCCTGCATGGTGAACACCATAAAAATAAAAAAAATAAAAAACTATGAGGAAATTGAAATTTTGCCCACCTTACTTCCCAAAAAATGTAATAAAAGTGATCCAAGAAGTCGCATGTACGCCAAAATTATACCAAACCGTCATCTCATCACGCAAAAATCTTACCCTACCCAAGATAATCGCCCAAAAACTAAAAAAACTATGGCTCTTAGACTATGGAAACACTAAAACATGATTTTTTTTTTTTTAAATAAAATCATTGTGTAAAACTTACATAAATAAAAAAAATAAAAGTATACAAATTAGGTATAGCCACGTCCGTATCGACCGGCTCTATAAAAATATCACATGATCTAACCTGTCAGATGAATGTTGTAAATAACAAAAAAAAAAAAAAAAAAAAAAAAAAAAGCCAAAAAGTCTGTCTTCCAAAAACCGTATGGCATTCCTTTCCTTCTGCGCCCTGCCGTGTGCCCGTCGAGCAGTTTACAACCACATATGGGGTGTTTCTGTAAACTACAGAATCAGGGCCATAAATAATGAGTTTTGTAACTGGAAAAAAATATTAAAAAGGAAAATCTGCCCAAAAAGTAAAATTTTGAAATTGTATCTCTATTTTCTATTAAATCTTGTGCAACACCTAAAGGGTTAACAAAGTTTGTAAAATCAGTTTTGTATACCTTGAGGGGTGTAGTTTCTTAGATCTAACCTGTCAGATGAATGTTGTAAATAACAAAACAAAAACAAAAAAATAAACCTGCCAAAAAAGCTATTTCTTGTTACCTTGCCGCACAAAAAGTGTAATATTGAGCAACCAAAAATCATATGTACCCTAAACTAGTACCTACAAAACTGCCACTCTATCCCGTAGTTTCTAAAACGGGGTCACTTTTATGGAGTTTCAACTCTAGGGGTGCATCAGGGGGGCTTCAAATGGGACATGGTGTAAAAAAAAAAACAGTCCAGCAAAATCTGCCTTCCAAAAACCATATGGCGCATCTTTCCCTCTACGCCTTTCTGTGTGCCCCTACAGTAGTTTACGGCCACATATGGGGTGCAAACTACAGAATGGGGGCAATAAATATAGCATTTTGTTTGGCTGTTAACCCTTGCTTTGTTACTGGAAAAAATGGATTAAAAAGAAAAAATTTGCCAAAAAAAAAAAAATCTAAATTCTGAAATGTTATCACCATTTGCCATTAACTCTTGTGGAACACCTGAAGGGTTAACAACGTTTGTAAAATCAGTTTTAAATACCTTGAGGGGTGTAGTGAAGTAGACATATGGGGAATGTAAAGTAATAATTTTTGTAGGTATTACTATTGTAATATGGGGGGGGGGGGGGGATCGCTCCAATAAACCAGGTGCATGAGCCAGCCCAGGGTTATAGAAAACGGAGGTTTATTTTCCAAAACAAAAATAGGTACGGCTTCCAGCAGCCAAGGTGCAAACAAACCCAACTTAAAGTCCGCTTAGTTCAGCACAACATAATCAATAGAACAGTCCGTTCAAAAATAAAGGTATTTTTACCCTGGGTTCTTTTTAGGCTACTTTCACACTTGCGGCAGAGAGATCCGGCAAGCATGCTACGGTTTTCTCTTTTGCCTGATCAGTCAAAACGACTAAACTGAAGACATCCTGATGCAAACTGAACGGATTACTCTCCATTCAGAATGCATGGGGACATACCTGATCAGTTCTTTTCCGGTATAGAGCCCCTGTGACGGAACTCTATGCCGGAAAAGAACAACGCAAGTGTGAAAGTAGCCTAAGTCCGTGGTAGATTCCAGTCGGCTCTCCTGCCAAACTTTCCACATGTCCTCAGTTTCCAGCTCTGTTCACAGCCAGCCACAGCAGTGTGTCCACCACACCACACACTCCACACCCCCCTCACTCACTTCCTTTTCCTCTTATCAGGAGAGTGAGTTAACCCTGTGGGTACCGGATCCTAGGTAGTGCTTTCTTAAAGGCACCACAACCCAAATAATGGTGATACATATCGGTCACTGAGGACCCAACCTTAGCGTCCTGCACACTATGTATTATGTATTATAATTTGCAATTTTTTACACATTTTTGGTAAATTTGGTATTTTTTTTATAAATAAAAATGATTTTTTTTAACTTCATTTTACCAGTGTCATGAAGTACAATATGTGACGAAAAAACTATCTCAGAACGGCCTGGATAAGTCAAAGCTTTTTAAAGTTATCACCAGATTTGCAAAAAATGGCCTGGTCCTTAAGGTGAAATAAGGCTGTGTCCTTAAGGGGTTAAAGATAAAACGTAACCTTTAATAATGTTACTATGAGGGTCCATTCACACGTCTGTAAGTGTTTTGCGGAATGCGGAATGGATGCGGACCCATTTTGCGGACGTGTGAATGGAAAAGATATCCCTCAAAATGAAAATAAATTAAATTATTAAAGTTAAGCAAAAAGCATAGATGTGGTCGGCAATAGCAAGTGCTCGGCGGCACCAAATCAGAAACCATATGTCCTACCACAATCCGGGGGGTTCCAGTGCACATCCATGAGTCCCAGAGGAAAAGCAAAAAACATCTATCCCTGGGCTAGATGATGATGTGGTATTGAAGGACAGGGTGGGCAAAGAACTGTCCCTAATAATGCCCTACAGGGGGTGCTATTCTGGCCCTGATAGCCTAACCACAAAGCACCCGCCCTGATAAGAGTGACCCCGTCCGGAACCTTACCCTATATAAAAATGGCCCTAGTAAGCCCCTAGCTCCTAGGCCGCTGACTTCCAGGTGATCACTATATAGATCTATGTGTTTTTGACTCATTATAAAAGTATATTATAAGTATATCGCACCCCTCTGTGTATCACACCTATCGATAGCACACCCATACCAGTCCTTAAAAAGACTTTTGTGGCCCTATTATCTAGTGTTTGGTGTCCCTAACAGCCTGTCCCTGCTCCACACAGCAACCTCTCCCTACACTGGCAAAACACTGAGTGTAAAATGGCGGCCAGATCAGGTTTATTTATAAGGTAGGGGGTATGTCCACGTGCTCAAACATCTCAATTGGCTGTCCTGTACCACCTGATGGAAGTGTCAAAGTTCTTCACAATGTAAAAGAATATGGCGGGCGCGAACACGCAAAGTTCGCCGCAAAACGACCGGCAGGGGAACCGCAAGCCCATCTCTAGTCTTGACAGCAATTTACATCCAGATATAAACAGTCTCTTATTAATATGGAGGTTGGATATGGTAAATCCAGGTAACTGGCTGTATATGTGGCTATATCTCAGGCTATAGTAGGAGGTTGTGTACTCACAGGTATTTAGTCCTGAATCTGGTCCTGGTCTCAGTGACGGTTGTTTTAGGATACTAATCTTCTACTTCAGTGTTGCTACAGATGGCCTTTCTGTACTTGTAATAAGGGTTGAGCGAACCCGAACTGTAAAGTTCGGGTTTGTACCTAACTTTAGGGTTTTTTGTACCTGGACCCGAACATTTTCGTAAAAGTTTGAGTTCGGTGTTTGGCGATTTAATGGGGCTTTTTAAAAGGCTGCAGGGCAGCCAATCAGCCAACCAGTGGCGTACCTACCATATAGGCAGACCATGCAGATGCTATGGGGCCCGTAAAAAAGAGGGGCCCGAAGTGGAGGAGAGGCCCCGCCCCTAATTGCTCCTGTTTATCTTTCTAAAGCTAAAGGACCTTTGATGATGTCATCAGAGGTCCTGTAAGGGAACTGCACAGTGTAAAGTGAAGTTCCCAGGTTAGAACAGTACATCTGCCAGGACCTGTGATGACATCATCTTCAACATCACAGGTCCTGTAGAATCTAGCAAAGGAACTGCACCAAAAATGGTGTAGTTCCTAGGTTTCAAAGGTAGATCTGCCAGGACCTGTGATGACATCATCACAGGTCCTTCAACCCCTAAAAGCAAGTATTAAAAGTTCGCTAGCAGCTCTGCATTGATCCATACAGACTGGAATGGAGTGGTAAGATGAGGTCCTCCACTTTTCATCATTTACCCCCCCTACATGCCCTGTTTTTACTCATTGCTCACTCATGTATAATACTTCAGACAGTTACAGTGACCACTACCTCATGTACCTCACACACACAGTGACCATAATGTATAACTGACCACATATTTCTGTAAACACTGCATCGGCAGCATTATACCTTCTATGTCCCACATCAATACACTGCTCTGTGTGTGTGTGTGTATATAATATATATATATATATACACACACACATACACATACACACACTGCATATATTGCACAGTATTATACATGCAATATGTACAGATATATAGTATATACCGATATATAGTATAAATGGCGGCCAGATCAGGTTTATTTATAAGGTAGGGGGTATGTCCACGTGCTCAAACATCTCAATTGGCTGTCCTGTACCACCTGATGGAAGTGTCAAAGTTCTTCACAATGTAAAAGAATATGGCGGGCGCGAACACGCAAAGTTCGCCGCAAAACGACCGGCAGGGGAACCGCAAGGCCATCTCTAATCTTGACAGCAATTTACATCCAGATATAAACAGTCTCTTATTAATATGGAGGTTGGATATGGTAAATCCAGGTAACTGGCTGTATATGTGGCTATATCTCAGGCTATAGTAGGAGGTTGTGTACTCACAGGTATTTAGTCCTGAATCTGGTCCTGGTCTCAGTGACGGTTGTTTTAGGATACTAATCTTCTACTTCAGTGTTGCTACAGATGGCCTTTCTGTACTTGTAATAAGGGTTGAGCGAACCCGAACTGTAAAGTTCGGGTTTGTACCTAACTTTAGGGTTTTTTGTACCTGGACCCGAACATTTTCGTAAAAGTTTGAGTTCGGTGTTTGGCGACTTAATGGGGCTTTTTAAAAGGCTGCAGGGCAGCCAATCAGCCAACCAGTGGCGTACCTACCATATAGGCAGACCACGCAGCTGCTATGGGGCCCGTAAAAAAGAGGGGCCCGAAGTGGAGGAGAGGCCCCGCCCCTAATTGCTCCTGTTTATCTTTCTAAAGCTAAAGGACCTTTGATGATGTCATCAGAGGTCCTGTAAGGGAACTGCACAGTGTAAAGTGAAGTTCCCAGGTTAGAACAGTGCATCTGCCAGGACCTGTGATGACATCATCTTCAACATCACAGGTCCTGTAGAATCTAGCAAAGGAACTGCACCAAAAATGGTGTAGTTCCTAGGTTTCAAAGGTAGATCTGCCAGGACCTGTGATGACATCATCACAGGTCCTTCAACCCCTAAAAGCAAGTATTAGAAGTTCACAAGCAGCTCTGCATTGATCCATACAGACTGGAATGGAGTGGTAAGATGAGGTCCTCCACTTTTCATTATTTACCCCCCCTACATGCCCTGTTTTTACTCATTGCTCACTCATGTATAATACTTCAGACAGTTACAGTGACCACTACCTCATGTACCTCACACACACAGTGACCATAATGTATAACTGACCACATATTTCTGTAAACTGCATCGGCAGCATTATACCTTCCATGTCTCACATCAATACACTGCTCTGTGTGTGTGTGTGTATATAATATATATATATATATATATATATATATATATACACACACACATACACATACACACACTGCATATATTGCACAGTATTATACATGCAATATGTACAGATATATAGTATATACCGCAGTGCACTGATATGTGAGGTACGAGGTGTCAATACACTGCTGTATTTACTATATACCTGTACACACTGCATCTATTATACCTCGTACCTCACATATTGTGGAGGAGTTTAAGCATGCATGGGATAGGCATAAGGCCATCCTTCATATAAGATAGGGCCAAGGGCTATTCATAGTATTCAGTATATTGGGCAGAGTAGATGGGCCAAATGGTTCTTATCTGCCGACACATTCTATGTTTCTATATTACACTACTGTATATACTGTATACCTGTATACACTGCATATATTATACCCTGTACCTCACATATCAGTACACTGCTGTATATACTATATAACTGTACACACTGCATCTATTATACCTCTTTTGTGTGCCAGGGCTGTTTTGTAATCCCAATCTGGCCCTGATGGCATAAATTATAAAACGCAGCAGCAAGAATAGTTCATGGAACAAAAGGAGGGGCTATAAAAAGGGGAATGGGGGCCCAATTTAGATTCCTGCTATGGGGCCCAGTGATTTTTATGTACGCCCCTGCAACCAACGTTTAACTAGTGTGCCCTTAGAAGCCATCACAGCCATGCCTACTAATGGCATGGCTGTGATTGGCCAGTGCAGCATGTGACCCAGCCTCTATATAAGCTGGAGTCACTCTGCTCTTACTAGTTGTAGGGAGAGGATGCTGCTGCTGTGAGGGAGAGAATAGGAAAGACTCTGATATCTGCACTTGGTGTGAAGTCAGCGATCTACAGCGTTTTTTGTTTTGGGGGTGCAATGCAACATTTTTGTACCCTGCCCTGAGCCCAGTGAGACTGAAAAAAAAGTTTTAATCCGTCTGTTAGTTAGGTGGGCGTCGGCGGCCATTTTGTGCAACAGCAGTGCACCAGCACAGCATATGTGCCAGGGACAATCATTTAATCCTGCTTTTGTAGTTCAGTGGCTGCCATATACCCATTTTTAAAGTGCACCTGCACTGCATATGTGCCAGGGGAAGGGAAAATCATACCGTCTGTCAGTTCAGGGACCCAGGGGGTGACATATCCCCATTTTTTTCTGTAAAGTACCCCTGTACTGCAATAAAGTATCTTTGCTGCCTGCACTGCATAGCAGAGCGGGCAATAAGTTTTAAAAAATTGTCTGTTCCATGTAGGAACTTAATTTAGTAAAAACGTCTGCTACTTCGGTGGGTAACCGCAAAAAATGAGGAGAGCGTCAAACAAGGAACGTGGCCCTGGTCACCACTGCTGGTGTTGGTGGAGCTCCTGTTGCAGGGAGAGGACGTGGTCGATCTGTGCCAGCTACAGGCACAAGTGAAACACCTTCCTCAGGTGCGAGTAGGTGACAGGACCTTTAGCATTATTTGGTAGGCCTGAATGCGACTCTACAAATGGTGAGGCCAGAACAAGTACAGACGATAGTAGATTGTCTCCCACCCAGTCCCCTGCTGAAAGACCACAGTTGGCACCTGCAGCCGATGTCCATCAGTCTTTCACCTCACCCCTTGCAAATCAGCCAAGCAGTCTGAGCCCCAAGTCATGCAGCAGTCTCTTCTGCTTTTTGATGACTCTGCTGGCAGGGTTTCCGAGGGCCATCCACATAGCCCTGCACCAGAAGTGGAAGAGATTGAGTGCACTGATGCCCAACCACTTATGTTTCAGGATGAGGACATGTGAAGACTACCGCAGCACGTCTCTGATGATGACGAAACACAGGTGCCAACTGCTGCCGCTTTCTGCAGTCTGCAGACCGACAAGGCGGGCAGGGGTAAAGAGTGGGTGGAAGATGATGTGGAGGACGATGAGGTACTAGACCCCACATGGAATCAAGCTCATGCGAGTGACGTGTGCGGTTTGGAGGAAGAGGCGGTGGTCGCACAGAGGCAGCAGCACAGCAAAAGAGGGAGCAGGGTGCAAAAGCGTCTGTTACATTCTTGGGTGACATTTTACCATTTTTGCCGTATACAAACCCCTGCTCTGCATAGGTGACAGGGACCTAAATTTCTAAAATTCGTTTGTTACATTGATGGTTGAGAATAACCCATTTTTGCCGGTGAAAAACCCCTGCTCTGCATTGCTGACAGGGAACTAAATTTAGTAAAAACATCTGTTACTGATCGGAAGATGCGCGAGTACAGCGCACATGCCTACACGTACTGAATGACGGGTCTGCCCCCTTCAACTTCTGGGTCTCCAAATTGGACACATGGCCTGAGCTGGCCCTTTACGCCTTGGAGGTGCTGGCCTGCCCTGCAGCCAGTGTATTATCTGAACATGTGTTCAGCACGGCAGGGGGCGTTATCACAGACAAGCGCAGTCGGCTATCCAAAGTCAATGTGGACAAGCTGACGTTCATTAAAATGAACCAGGCATGGATCCCACAGGACTTGTCTGTACCTTGTGCAGATTAGACATGTATACCAGCCTCACCCAGCCATTGTTGTACTTCAGCGCACTTTCTCTTTATTAGATTTTTTATATTTCCCAATGTTTTGGGGTCTACCCAAATTTAAACAAAAAATTAAAATAAAAAACTAAACAAAAAAACAGTGTTGGCTATCTCCTCCTCCTCCACCTTCGCTCTCACTTACACCGCCACATCCACCATCTCCTCAACCCCCTACTCCATATGGACCTCCTCCTCCTAGATAAAGTATATTATTTTTTATTTTTATGTATTTTATGTTATTTTAAGTCATTTCCCTATCTACATTTGTTTGCAGAGCACTTGCCATGCTCTTAACCACATTTTGCTGCCTTTTGCAGCCCTCTAGCCCTTTCCATGACTTTTTTAGAGCCATTTTAGTGCTCAAAAGTCCGGGTCCCCATTATATTCAATGGGCTTCGGGGTCAAGTTCTGATTCCGAACTCAAGCTTTTTTGCGAAGTTCGACCGAACCCATTGAACCCGAACTTCCAGGTGTCCGCTCAACTCTACTTGTAATAATAAACAGTGAGGCTGCCGGAAGCTAATGAATCCTTCACCTGTATACAAAGCTGCCTGAAGCCTAGTAAAATGGCTATTGTCCTCCTTTGTCTTTATATAGAAAATAATCTTTCACTGAGCACCCCGGAAGGGTGTACCGTAGAAGCAAGGTCCCACCTTTTTGCCTATTCCTTGGCTTTGATAACTAAGATAGGTCTGGGCAATTCTGGGCCGTGGAGCTCCAGAGAGCTGAGAGGAGGGGGGTCCTCTACTTTCCCCTGATCCTCACTACTCCTTTGACTACATCTCACCAACTCCCAACTCCACCTCTGACTCAACTAGGCATGAACTGAGGTATATATACTGTGGTGTTATCCCCATCTAGTGGTGGAATATGTGTAATGCACCTAACAGCCTGTTAACAAGGATCTTTATACAAAAGTGCAAATCAACATGGTACAAAATACAATATAACAAGATATGCAGTGCCCATGTATAGGAGTGGGACACTGAATTCACCCCTTGTCGGCCTCGACACATTTAGGACATGATGAAGTCTCCTGAAAAATATAAAGGGTAAAGCATGCAGGCAATACAACAAACAGTAGGAAAATACACAATTATGAAAACATCATAAATTATGTGGATCACGACGCAAAAAGGGACACTGGGTGGCGTAACTTCTGAACTTGCTGGTGACACAAATGGCCGTTGATCTCACAAACATAGTATAAAGCCTATGACTAGTGTAAGCATCTAAAGGGAAAGGTTATTGATGGCAAGTATGTGTCACTGAGGCTGCTGCTCTCAGTGATGTAAATCCCGGAGGTAAATGGCAACCAGTGATGTTAGATTGCTGAGTTTGTTTTAGCTGGAATTTGGGTCCGGGATTTAGGAGTGACTGAAGAGTTTGGGTGGGAAGGTCACTCCCATACTCCATCTCCTGTGTTACCACCTCACCCAGCTGGAAGCTAATTTAAAAGACACACTGTCAGTATGTGTTTGGTGTTGGTCTGCAGAGAACTTAGGAGCATTCCTCTCCACAGTGTTCCTGAGAAGGAAAATCCAAGATTCTGCACAAAGGTGACTCCTGTATTTTGCCTGTTTAACAATTGAACTGTTATATGACACATGAGGGCTGAAGATAAGTGCTTTATGTGACTGAACTTTGATGGGCTGAAGCCAAGCCATCCTGTTGGACCAAATTTGAGTTGTGTTTTTTTCCAATAAAACCCTTATGTTGCATCCAATCCTGCCGACTGCCTACCATTTGTACAGCTAATCTCCACACTAGGGATGAGCGAACCCGAACTGTATAGTTCGGGTTCGTATCGAATTTTGGGGTGTCCGTGACACGGACCCGAACCCGAACATTTTCGTAAAAGTCCGGGTTCGGTTTCGGTGTTCGGCGCTTTCTTGGCGCTTTTTGAAAGGCTGCAAAGCAGCCAATCAACAAGCGTGATACTACTTGCCCCAAGAGGCCATCACAACCTTGCCTACTATTGGCATGGCTGTGATTGGCCAGTGCAGCATGTGACCCAGCCTCTATTTAAGCTGGAGTCACGTAGCGCTGCACGTCACTCTGCTGATTCAAGCATAGGGAGAGGTTGCAGCTGCGACGTTAGGGCGAGATTAGGCAGATTAAATCCTCCAAAAGACTTCATTCTGTGATCGATCTGCAGCTGTGGATCATTGAAGTGCTATTATTGACTTGCTCACTTTTTTGAGGCTGCCCAGAGCGTTTTTAGATCACTTTTTTTCTGGGGTGATCGGCGGCCATTTTGTGACTTGTGGTGCGCCAGCACAAGCTATCACCAAGTGTATTTAACCATCGATAGTGTGGTTATTTTGTGCTATATCCTACATCAGCTGCAGGCTGAGCCTGTGTCACCCAAGTGCATTTAACCATCAACAGTCTGATTATTTTTTGGCCATATACTACATCAGCTGCAGGCTGAGCCTCTGTCACCGAAGTGCATTTAACCATCAACAGTCTGGTTATTTTTTGGCCATATACTACATCAGCTGCAGGCTGAGCCTGTGTCACCCAAGTGCATTTAACCATCAACAGTGTGGTTATTTTTTGGCCATATATTACATCAGGGGCAATTTGAGCCTGTCACCCAGCGCCTAAAAAATAGACCTGACATTTCTATTCAACCAAATCTTCACAGTTTTAGCTGGTCAAGTTATTTGTAGTGACCGTAAAAGCACACTTTTTTTTCTGGGTTGAAAAACTATTCCCAAATTTGCCATTCTCATAAATAACTAGTTTCTGGTATTTGAGGCCTACTTGAAATCTATCCCAAAAATAATATCTTACATTGAAGCTAGTGATAGTGTCATTCAGAAAAACCTAAGACACACGCTAGCGTGCAGATAGAAGTCTGATTCTGTGATTAAACCTATACCTGTCACACAGCGCAAATAAAAACAGGCCTCACATCTCTATTTAACCAAATCTCTACTGTTTTAGCTGGTCAAGTTATTTGTAGTGACCGTAAAAGCACACATTTTTTTCTGGGTTGAAAAACCATTCCCAAATTTGCCATTCTCAAAATTGTGGTGAACGGGAACAATTAGGAAAACATCTAATAAGGGACGCGGACGTGGACATGGTGGTGGTGGTGTTAGTGGACCCTCTGGTGCTGGGAGAGGACGTGGCCGTTCTGCCACAGCCACACGTCCTAGTGAACCAACTACCTCAGGTCCCAGTAGCTAGCAGAATTTACAGCGATATTTGGTGGGGCCCAATGCCGTTCTAAGGATGGTAAGGCCTGAGGAGGTACAGGCATTAGTCAATTGGGTGGCCGACAGTGGATCCAGCACGTTCACATTATCTCCCACCCAGTCTTCTGCAGAAAGCGCACAGATGGCGCATGAAAACCAAGCCCATCGGTCTGTCACATCACCCCCATGCATATCAGGGAAACTGTCTGAGCCTCAAGTTATGCAGCAGACTCTTATGCTGTTTGAAGACTCTGCTGCCAGGGTTTCCCAAGGGCATCCACCTAGCCCTTCCCCAGGGGTGGAAGAGATAGAATGCACTAACGCACAACCACTTATTTTTCCTGATGATGAGGACATGGGAATACCACCTCAGCACGTCTCTGATGATGACGAAACACAGGTGCCAACTGCTGCGTCTTTCTGCAGTGTGCAGACTGAACAGGAGGTCAGGGATCAAGACTGGGCGGAAGACGATGCAGGGGACGATGAGGTCCTAGACCCCACATGGAATGAAGGTCGTGCCACTGACTTTCACAGTTCGGAGGAAGAGGCAGTGGTGAGACCGAGCCAACAGCGTAGCAAAAGAGGGAGCAGTGGGCAAAATCAGAACACCCGCCGCCAAGAGACTCCGCCTGCTACTGACCGCCGCCATCTGGGACCGAGCACCCCAAAGGCAGCTTCAAGGAGATCCCTGGCATGGCACTTCTTCAAACAATGTGCTGACGACAAGACCCGAGTGGTTTGCACGCTGTGCCATCAGAGCCTGAAGCGAGGCATTAACGTTCTGAACCTTAGCACAACCTGCATGACCAGGCACCTGCATGCAAAGCATGAACTGCAGTGGAGTTAACACCTTAAAAACAAAGAAGTCACTCAGGCTCCCCCTGCTACCTCTTCTGCTGCTGCTGCCTCGGCCTCTTCTGCTGCTGCCGTCGCCTCGGCCTCTTCCTCCGCCTCTGGAGGAACGTTGGCACCTGCTGCCCAGCAAACATGGGATGTACCACCAACACCACCACCTGCGTCACCAAGCATCTCAACCATGTCACACGGCAGCGTTCAGCTCTCCATCTCACAAACATTTGAGAGAAAGCGTAAATTCCCACCTAGCCACCCTCGATCCCTGGCCCTGAATGCCAGCATTTCTAAACTACTGGCCTATGAAATGCTGTCATTTAGGCTGGTGGAGACACACAGCTTCAAAAAGCTCATGTCGCTTGCTGTCCCACAGTATGTTCTTCCCAGCCGGCACTACTTCTCCAAGAGAGCCGTGCCTTCCCTGCACAACCAAGTATCCGATAAAATCAAGTGTGCACTGCGCAACGCCATCTGTGGCAAGGTCCACCTAACCACAGATACGTGGACCAGTAAGCACGGCCAGGGACGCTATATCTCCCTAACTGCACACTGGGTAAATGTAGTGGCGGCTGGGCCCCAGGCGGAGAGCTGTTTGGCGCACGTCCTTCCGCCGCCAAGGATCGCAGGGCAACATTCTTTGCCTCCTGTCTCCTGTCTCCTCCTCCTACTCAGCTTCCTCCTCCTCTTCTTCCACCTGCTCATCCAGTCAGCCACACACCTTCACCACCAACTTCAGCACAGCACGGGGTAAACGTCAGCAGGCCATTATGAAACTCATATGTTTGGGGGACAGGCCCCACACCGCACAGGAGTTGTGGCGGGGTATAGAACAACAGACCGACGAGTGGTTGCTGCCGGTGAGCCTCAAGCCCGGCCTGGTGGTATGCGATAATGGGCGAAATCTCGTTGCAGCTCTGGGACTAGCCGGTTTGACGCACATCCCTTGCCTGGCGCATGTGCTGAATTTGGTGGTGCAGAAGTTCATTCGCAACTACCCCGACATGTCAGAGCTGCTGCATAAAGTGCGGGCCGTCTGTTCGCGCTTCCGGCGTTCACACCCTGCCGCTGCTCGCCTGTCTGCGCTACAGCGTAACTTCGGCCTTCCCGCTCACCGCCTCATATGCGACGTACCCACCAGGTGGAACTCCACCTTGCATATGCTGGACAGACTGTGCGAGCAGCAGCAGGCCATAGTGGAGTTTCAGCTGCAGCACGCACGGGTCAGTCGCACTGCGGATCAGACACATTTTACCACCAATGACTGGGCCTCCATGCGAGACCTGTGTGCCCTGTTGCGCTGTTTCGAGTACTCCACCAACATGGCCAGTGGCGATGACGCCGTTATCAGCGTTACAATACCACTTCTATGTCTCCTTGAGAAAACACTTAGGGCGATGATGGAAGAGGAGGTGGCCCAGGAGGAAGAGGAGGAAGAGGGGTCATTTTTAGCACTTTCAGGCCAGTCTCTTCAAAGTGACTCAGAGGGAGGTTTTTTGCAACACCAGAGGCCAGGTACAAATGTGGCCAGACAGGGCCCACTACTGGAGGACGAGGAGTACGAGGATGAGGAGGAGGTGGAGGAGGATGAGGATGAAGCATGTTCACAGCGGGGTGGCACCCAAAGCAGCTCGGGCCCATCACTGGTGCGTGGCTGGGGGGAAACACAGGACGATGACGATACGCCTCCCACAGAGGACAGCTTGTCCTTAACTCTGGGCAGCCTGGCACACATGAGCGACTACATGCTGCAGTGCCTGCGCAACGACAGCAGAGTTGCCCACATTTTAACGTGTGCGGAATAATGGGTTGCCACCCTGCTGGATCCCCGGTACAAAGACAATGTGCCCACCTTACTTCCTACACTGGAGCGTGATAGGAAGATGCGCGAGTACAAGCGCACGTTGGTAGACGCGCTACTGAGAGCATTCCCAAATGTCACAGGGGAACCAGTGGAAGCCCAAGGCGAAGGCAGAGGAGGAGCAAGAGGTCGCCAACGCAGCTGTGTCACGGCCAGCTCCTCTGAGGGCAGGGTTAGCATGGCAGAGATGTGGAAAAGTTTTGTCACCACGCCACAGCTAACTGCACCACCACCTGATACGGAACGTGTTAGCAGGAGGCAACATTTTACTAACATGGTGGAACAGTACCTGTGCACACCCCTCCACTTACTGACTGATGGTTCGGCCCCATTCAACTTCTGGGTCTCCAAATTGTCCACGTGGCCAGAGCTAGCCTTTTATGCCTTGGAGGTGCTGGCCTGCCCTGCGGCCAGCGTTTTGTCTGAATGTGTATTCAGCACGGCAGGGGGCGTCATTACAGACAAACGCAGCCGCCTGTCTACAGCCAATGTGGACAAGCTGACGTTCATAAAAATGAACCAGGCATGGATCCCACAGGACCTGTCCATCCCTTGTGCAGATTAGATATTAACTACCTCCCCTTAACAATATATTATTCTACTCCAGGGCACTTCCTCATTCAATACTATTTTTAATTTCATTTTACCATTATATTGCGGGGCAACCCAAAGTTGAATGAACCTCTCCTCTGTCTGGGTGCCGGGGCCTAAATGTGTGACAGTGGCCTGTTCCAGTGGTGGGTGACGTGAAGCCTGATTCTCTGCTATGACATGAAGACTTATTCTGTGCTGACATGAAGGCAGATTCTCTGTTACGCGACCTCTCTCCTCTGCCTGGGTGCCTGGGCCTAAATATGTGACAGTGGCCTGTTCCAGTGGTGGGTGACGTGAAGCCTGATTCTTTGCTATGACATGAAGACAGATTCTGCGCTGACATAAGGCCAGATTCTCTGTTACGGGACCGCTCTCCTCTGTCTGGGTGCCGGGGCATAAATGTGTGACAGTGGCCTGTTCCAGTGGTGGGTGACGTGAAGCCTGATTCTCTGCTATGACATGAAGACAGATTCTGTGCTGACATCAGGCCAGATTCTCTGTTACGGGACCTGTCTCCTCTGTCTGGGTGCCGGGGCCTAAATATGTGACAGTGGCCTGTTCCAGTGGTGGGTGACGTGAAGCCTGATTCTCTGCTATGACATGAAGCCAGATTCTGCGCTGACATGAAGCCAGATTCTCTGCTATGGCATGAAGAGACTGATTCTCTGCTGACATGAAGCCAGATTCTTTGCTATGGCATGAAGAGACTGATTCTCTGCTGACGTGAAGCCAGATTCTCTGCTATGGGACCTCTGTCCAATTGATATTGGTTCATTTTTTTTTTTTTTTTTTTTATTTTAATTCATTTCCCTATCCACATTTGTTTGCAGGGGATTTACCTACATGTTGCTGCCTTTTGCAGCCCTCTAGCTCTTTCCTGGGCTGTTTTACAGCCTTTTTAGTGCCCAAAAGTTCGGGTCCCCATTGACTTCAATGGGGTTCGGGTTCGGGACGAAGTTCGGATCGGGTTCGGATCCCGAACCCGAACATTTCCGGGAAGTTCGGCTGAACTTCTCGAACCCGAACATCCAGGTGTTCGCTCAACTCTACCTATGACAAAGTCCAGCCAAGTCTTTAGAGTATAAAACCTTTTTAGTGCAGCATAATAATTAAAGTGCAAAAAGTCTGTTGACTTGTAAACATAAGCATTATTTAAAAACAAACACAGAAAATGTCCTTCTGGGTACATGCCTTGAACATTTTAAAATAGTCCTGTTGCATAACCCCACTCAACCTGAAGAGGGCGTAAAAAGGGTAAACAGGCCAGAAGGGGTCCTGGGAAATTCCTCAAAGGAACAGCAGGCTGAGCAGTGACTTGGAAAACTGCCACTGTGCCTTGAGGAACTGGCAACAGTCCATGCTGGGCATCAACGGCACAGTCCGTAGAGAATGGCCTATAGGACTACTTACAGGTAGGTGTCTTCCTCTTCAAGATCCTCTCCTAGGACGGGCCATAAGACTTGACTGTCAGGAGACAGTATTTGCACTGGGACTCCCCAGAATGTAGGCTCGATTGCCTCAGCCAGGATCTCCTCCTGTGTATGGGATCCTAGATCTGGCATAGCATAGTTTCTCCGGAACATAGGCATTCTCGTTGTGTCAACCTGTTTTTCAGGCTCTGGCCCATGAGAGTCATTCTTCCTTTGGTGTGCAGCCATCTGACGTTAACTCTCCAGGTAGGCCCGAAGCTTCTCTTGTACGTCCATCTCCGCCATTACTTGGGCTCGACGACTAAGGTCAAATGATGGATAGGGGTTGGCATCTCTTTCCAACACAGTCGGCTGCCAGAAGATGTTTGGGGCCGATGAAAGAAGATTTCTGATGATAAGTGGACCGGACAGGCCCTGACGTGAATTCAGACGCGCTCTCCATTTCTGCGGCATCATGCACACACTCCCAGTCTTCTGGTTCGGGTCGCGGTCTGGAGACTGCAGGTACGTTAGCAGCCATGTTCGCAATTCTCTCTCACAACCGAGCACTTCAGCTTCCTCTGCAGGGCTAGCATTCATTCCCCTTTTAGGACCGCCCCCTAGGTTTACTTGTATTAGGGGATCGGTACCACCGGGTGGTATAATGACTAGTGATGAGCGAGCACCAAAGTGGTCGGGGGTTCTGGTACTTGTTCCGAACACATAGCGATATTAGTGCGCTCGGCCGAGCACCCGAGTATAATGTAAGTCAATGTGAGACAACCAGGAATCCGATGTTCGGATGAGGGGAGGGTGCCTGGTTCATAGGAAAAGGTCAGAAAGTGATGGAAACACCACCTGATCAGGAACAGCAGGGGGACCATGTCTGGATGCATCTTGGACTCCAATGTCGCTGCTGGGAACCATGTTGTCCTAGTCGTACTCCACTTTTACAGACTGACAAAAATACACACAAACCCCCTGAAAAAAAATCAATTTTGCTAGAAAAATTGTTAGGAAACATTCTTTCCAGTATATTCAATTGTATATACAGTGCAAGTGCTGCCAAAAATTGCAAGGAAGAAGCACTCCGATACTCCCTGTATTTCACATAAAGAAGGGCCTCATTCACATGGTGCTACAATAGTTCAATTAGTGGGACTCCTACGCCTATGAACTAAGTGAAAGAGCTGCCAAATATTACAAGGGACCGGCACTGCAATACACCCTTTCTTACACATAAAGGAGTGCATCATACACACACCCTTGAAAAATTATCCTTGATGGCCGGCTGGTGACTAGAGATGTTGCGAACATAAAATTTTCCGTTCGCGGATGGCGAACGCAAATTTTCGCAAATGTTCGTGAACGGGCGAACCGGGCGAACCGCCATTGACTTCAATAGGCAGGCGAATTTTAAAACCCACAGGGACTCTTTCTGGCCACAATAGTGATGGAAAGGTTGTTTGAAGGGGACTATCACCTGGACTGTGGCATGCCGGAGGGGGATCCATGGCAAAACTCCCATGGAAAATTACGTAGTTGACGCAGAGTCGGGTTTTAATCCATAAAGGGCATAAATCAACTAACATTCCTAAATTGTTTGGAATAACGTGCTTTAAAACATCAGGTATTATGTTGTATCGATCAGGTAGTGTAACAGTTACGCCCGCTTCACAGTGACAGACCAAACTATGACAGACCAAACTCCCTGTTTAATGCACCGCAAACAACCGCAAACAGTCCATTTGCACAACCGCAAACTCCCTATTTGCACAAGGTTGGATACCAAGCTAGCCATGTCCCGTTCCTTGTCCTCACTGATGTCATTGAAGGTCTCTTCCTCCACCCAGCCACGTACAACACCAAGGGTCCCCGAAAGGTGACAACAAGCCCCCTGGGACACCTGCTGTGTTTAGTCTTTCACCACCTCAAAGCCACCTTCTGTCACGGCGGACATGCACAGTATAACAGATAACACACCAACCAGGCTCTGGATGAGAGACAGGGGAAGGGTCACCTCCTAGTCTATCCCTGACCTCTTTCCCTGCACTGCTCAGCCCACAGACAGACCTTAAAGGTAGGTTTGCTGTGTCCTCAAGCCTGTACTGACAGAACCCTGAACTCCCTGAGATGGTGAAGTGGGGAGAAAGGAGCAGCCTGCTCGCACAGAACCTGGATGGGATAGATGACATAAACAACCAACAAGAAATGACACTTATCTGCTGAGAGCAGGAACTGACAGCCAACCTTCCCTCCAAACTTCCCAGACCAAAATGAACAGTATAATCCGCTCAGAGCACTTAGCTGGAGACCATTTAAACTAATGACTCCACCCAGTGCACCTGATGCGAGGCGGATCCAGCACGGCATCAAAACAAAAACTAAACTCGTGCTGCAATCCTGGCTGACCTCTGCACATCGTCAGAGTGGGGCATGACACCTTCCTCCTCTGACTCCTCTTCTTCAGACTCCTCTCTCTGCATTGCCTCTCTCTGTGTTATTATAAGGTGTGTTAAGTAGTACTATTCCTATCAGGGGACGTGTATATGGCATCGATTTTAGGAACTGGGAGATGAAAAAAGATGCTTGGTTGGTCCTCCCACTTCAAATTTGGGGCACTGCGCGTGCAATCGAATGTGCCACCAGATATGAGCGGTGTGTTAAGTAGTACAATTCTTATCAGTTTAATCCCTGTTACGTCCCCTATCAGGGGACATGTATATGGCATCGATTTTAGGAACCGGGAGATGAAAAAAGATGCTTGGTTGGTCCTCCTACTTCCAATTTGGGGCACTGCGCGTGCGCCATGTAATGTACTGTGCAATCCCAATATGTGTGGTGTGTTAAGTAGTACTATTCCTATCAGTTTAATCCCTGTTATGTCCCCTATCAGGGGACGTGTATGGAATAGATTTTAGAGAACCACAAAGAGTTGTCAATAGTTGACACACTCATGACATAAATTTTATTCCTCTATGCGTCAATCTTGGTGTAGTGATGACTGTGCTCGTGCGCACGTTTGGGAGATTGCAGGCAATGGGGGTTTTTCAAAGCCCATGGTTGTGCTGAGGTAGTTCAGTGACAGTTAAGTGACCCAGAAAACAATGATTCTGCAGTGTGGGCCCATTGTTGGCCTAGTAGGCTTTAATGATCACCTTAAATGATCACAAAGTTAATGTTTTTTCTATGCAAAATTATCCAGCCGATCGCTTTTGGTCTGTTCACAATGAAGCAACAACCTTATCATCTGGGGTGTGCCAACATTGCCATTGCCAACACACTCATAGAGGTGATCGCTTCATTGTGATACGCAAGCCCCTTCACCACAACAAGGTAACGATCACGAAGGGGAATTGACACATGTATGTGCCTTTTTTTTTTTTTGGGTTTTTGAAGCCACAGTGCAGCACCAGAGGCCAGAAAAATTAGGCATGTACACATGCCTGAAAATCAGGTATTGTTGCAGCCGGCCAGAAAAATTGATGTTTGTTTCCCAGGCAGAAAGTGCTCTAAAACATTGCGGCTTGAACCCTAGTTGGTGGCGGATAAGTCACGCAAGTCACCCGGCATTCAGAGATAAAATACAGCAGCCTGTGGACCATTTTTAGCCCAAGGCAGCTCATCTCAGTCATCAGGCCTTTTTTAGTCAAATGTATCGCCCACTATCAATCCCTTCGGGATCCATCCCTCATTCATATTAATAAAGGGGAGGTAATCTAGACTTTTTTGACCTAGGCAACTTCTCTTCTCAATGACAATACCTCCTGCTGCACTGAAGGTCCTTTCTGACAGGACACTTGAAGCGGGGCAGGCCAGAAGTTCTAGGTCAAGCCTGCACACCCAGTAGTCAAGGGGTTCATCGCTCCTCAGAGTGTCGATATATGCAGTGAAGGCGAGGTAGTCTGCTACCTGTCGGTCAAGTCATTCTCTGAGGGTGGACCCTGAAGGGCTGTGGCGATGCGTAGGACTTAAAAAGCTCTGCATGTCCTCCATCAACAACATGTCTGTAAAGCGTCCTGTCCTTGCCGGCGTGGTCGTGGTAGAAGGAGGATTACTTTCACCTCTTCCCCTGTTAGATTCCCGTTGTGCTGTGACATTACCCTTATACGCTGTGTAAAGCATACTTTTTAATTTATTTTGGAACTGCTGCCTCCTTTCCGACTTCCGGTAATTCGGTAAAATTTCAGACACTTTCTGCTTATACCGGGGGTCTAGTAGCGTGGCCACCCAGTACAGGTCGTTCTCCTTCAGCCTTTTTATACGAGGGTCCCTCAACAGGCACGACAGCATGAAAGACCCCATTTGCACAAGGTTGGATGCCGAGCTCCTCATGTCCCGTTCCTCATCCTCACTGATCTCACTGAAGGTCTGTTCATCGCCCCAGCCACGTACAACACCATGGGTACCAGATAGGTGGCAACGAGCACTCTGGGATGCCTGCTGTGGTCTTCCTCCTCCTCAAAAGCCACATTCCTCCTCTGACTCCTCTTCCTCAGACTCCTCTTCCAACGTTGCCGCAGGTCCAGCAAGTGATGCTGATAAGGCTGTTTCTGGTGGTGATGATGATGACCACAACTCTTCCTCTTCACGCTCATCTATGGCCTGATCCAGCACTCTTCGCAGAGCACGCTCCAGGAAGAAAACAAATGGGATGATGTCGCTGATAGTGCCTTCGGTGCGACTGACTAGGTTTGTCACCTCCTCAAAAGGACGCATGAGCCTACAGGCATTGCGCATGAGCGTCCAGTAACGTGGCAAAAAAATTCCCTGCTCCGCAGAGGCTGTCCTAGCACCCCGGTCATACAAATACTCGTTGACGGCTTTTTCTTGTTGGATCAGGCGGTCGAACATTAGGAGTGTTGAATTTCAACGTGTCGGGCTGTCGCAAATCAAGCGCCTCACTGGCATGTTGTTCCGGCGCTGAATGTCTGAAAAGAGCGCCATGGCCGTGTAGGAACGCCTGAAATGGCCACACACCTTCCTGGCCTGCTTGAGGACGTCCTTTAAGCCTGGGTACTTATGCACAAAGCGTTGTACAATCAGATTCAACACATGTGCCATGCACGGCACATGTGTCAACTTGCCCGAATTCAATGCCGCCAACAAATTGGTTACGTTGTCACACACCACTTTGCCGATCTCCAGTTGGTGCGGGGTCAGCCACTGATCCACCTGTGCGTTCAGGGGGGACAAAAGTGCTGGTCCGGTGTGACTTTCTGCTTTTAGGCAAGTCAACTCCAAGACGGCATGACACTGTCGTATCTGGGATGTGGAATAGCCCCTGGGAGCTGGGGAGGTGCCGTTGATGTGGAGCAAGACGAAGCAGCAGAAGAGGACTCAGCCGAGGAGGTTATGGTAGAGGATGGAGTAGGAGGAGTAGAGGAGGTGGCAGCAGGCCTGCCTGCAAGTCGTGGCGGTGTCACCAACTCCTCTGCAGAGCCATGCATTACATGCTTGGCAGCCATCAGCAGGTTTAACCAATGCGCAGTGTAGGTGATATACCTGTCCTGAACGTGCTTTGCAGACCAGGTATCAGTGGTCAGATGGACCCTTGCCCCAACACTGTGTGCCAGACATGCCATGACTTCCTTTTGCACAATCGAGTACAGGTTGGGGATTGTCTTTTGTGCAAAGAAATTTTGGCCGGGTTCCTTCCACTGCGGTGTCCCAATAGCTACAAATTTTTTGAAGGCCTCAGACTCCACCAGCTTGTACGGTAAAAGCTGGCGGGCTAAGAGTTCCGAAAAGCCATCTGTCAGACGCCGGGCAAGGGAGTGACTTTGTGACATTGGCTTCTTACGCTCAAACATGTCCTTGACAGACACCTGACTGTGGGCAGATGAGCAGGAACTGCTCAAGGCGAGAGACGGAGTGGCGGATGGTTGAGAGGGGGCAAGGAGGACAGCAGTGGTTGACGTGGCTGAAGATGCTGGACCAGGAGGAGGATGGCGGCTTTGAGTTTTTGTGCTGCTTATACTCATGTGTTGATCCTATAGGCGTTTGTGATTTGGGATCATGTGCCTTCGCAAAGCAGTTGTACCTAGGTGGGTGTTGGACTTCCCACGACTCAGTTTCTTTTGGCACAGGTTGCAAATGGCATTGCTGGTGTCAGAGGCAGACACAAAAAAAAAATGTGGTGGGTGTCCTGTGTTAGCCAGTCAACTATGTCCTCAGAACTTTTTCCAGTTCAGGGTATATGGCCTCTGAACACTGGGCATTATTCTAGGGCCAAAGGAAATCACAGCATTATGACCACGACGACCCCTGCGGGGTGGCCTGCCTCTGCCTGTCATATTTTTTTCGATTATTGGTACTATGTGTGCAAGCTACTGTGACACCAGATGTATGACAACGGAGCGAGGCGCAGATGTAGCGCAGTGAAAATTGACTGGAAGGGGGAAGTGTCCAGACAGGTCAGGGTTAATGTGGTTAGGAAAGGGTGTAGTGTTTCTGGGGAGGGTCTGTGGGGGTGGCAGGGGGTTCGCGCGCCGTATATAGGCTGGAGTTAGGGGCGGGATCGGCATCAGTGTCCGTTGCGCCTAGGCGAGTTGCGTGTGGGATAGAGTAGCATTATGGCGTCTCTGGAGGATTTGATGGCGGCGGTGCGGGCAGCGGCCGAACATCATGGTTCGGCTTGTCTGGTGAGTAGTTTGCAGGCTGCAGTGGGGGCCCCTAGTGTGCCTCCGGTTGCGGCAGGGGGGAGGTTGAGGGCTAGGAGATCGGTGCCGCCTGAACGTCTGAGCCCGGAGGCGACCCCTCGGGCTCGGCGGCGTTTGAGGAGCCCTCCTGGGGACCCTCCGCTGCGATCGGCTGAGGTGGCAAGTGTTTCTGCCAGCCGGCGCAGCGGGAGGAATTCTGCGCAGCATAGTGAGCTTGCGGTGGAGGCGAGAGTGAGTGCCCAGCGGGTGTCCCGTTCCCGGCGGGGGGGGCGCGCGGTGGTGCTGTGTCTCGGCGCGGTATGCGGGGGGGCGGCCGGGCTGATATTGAGACCGGCAGCGATGGAGGAGGCCGGCCTGATGCGGCTTCACTGATGTCTGGTGGGGGCCTTGTGGTCGGCGGATCTGGCATGGAGCAGCAGGCAGCGCAGCGGTCTGTTAGTGTGACCGGCGGCAGCAGCAGAGAGGGCAGACATGCGGACGCGGCCTCACTTACCTCCGGTGGTGGCCTGGCAGCTGGGGGTGATTCCAGGAGCAGGAGAGCAGCGTCACTGTCCAGGTCTGAGGGACGGCGGCAGTCTTCTGAAGTGCAGTCTCGTCTGGATGGTTCGGGATCGGCGCCACCTGCTGGTAGGTCTGTGGTATCAGGCAGCAGTGAGAGGAATGAGGAGATGTCGCCACCTGCTGGTCGGTCCTCGACACCAGGCAGAGGGCTGAGGAGTGCTTCTATGTCGCCACCTGCTGGTCGATCCTTAGTACCAGGCAGTGGTCTAAGGAGTGATGCAATGCTGCCACCTGCTGGTCGTTCCTCTGTACCAGGCAGAAGTTCGCTGAGTGATGCGCTGGCCGGGGGACTGGACTTTGTTTCACCCACGGTGCAGCACGCTAACGATTTTTTCGCAGGATCGCAAGTTGCGGCTCGCAGCGGACAGGCTGCAGAGCTTGGGCGGGATGTCCTTGGTTCGAGAGTTTTGCAGCGGCCACTGGACGGTGGGTCGGCACGCAGGGAATTGGCGCCTACGCAGCCACGCCACGTGTATTCTGGTGGGGGTTTCTCGGCCGATCAGTCTTTGGAGGAAGGAGAAGTCAGCCAGGAAGCGTGGGAGATCGGAGGTCGGATGGATGATGCGGACGGCGCGGGTCCCTCGACGTCCAGGTCTTCGGCTGGGTCGACGCAGAGAGGAACATCGGTGAGGTCGGCGGCTGCTGGGAGGATGCCCCAGGGACAGCCAGGTGAGAGGACGTCGTGTCAGGTTCCTGGTGTGGGGGGTGGGACTTCGTTGCCAGGGGAGGAGGGGTTGGCTCACGAATTGTTGACGGGTATGTGGTCGTTATTGTCGCGGTGGAAGACCGGGGCGGTGTCGTCCCCAGCCGCCGTTTGGGCTGCTGCGCCGGCGGTTGGGGAGGGGGTGCGTTTAAGTGGGGCTGGAGTTGGTGACACCCCTGTCATGGGAGCAGTGTCGGCGGTGGTTGAGGCCGCCGGGAGTGGAGGTGGTAAAGGGGCTGCCGTGGACGAGGTTCGGTTAGCGGATGCTGCAAAAGGGGAGGTATATGTGTGCTTTGAGGGGCCGTTGGGGGCTCATTTGAAGAGTGAGGTCAGGGAGAAGATTTGGAAGGACGAGTATGTCGAGATATTTTCGTTACTTCCGTTGGACAAATTTAATTTGGATAGGGGAAAGCCGGACGAGAGTAAAAAGGAGGAGGAGGAGAAGCGGAGGTACAGGTTGATTCTGCGTACATTTTTTAATTGGCTGCAGGCTTTTGCTATTTTCGCCAGTGTGGTGGGGGAAAAGGCGCCTGAACACTGTTCGGCCCTTTTTTGCTATATGGACGCCATAGGGGAGGCGTATCGGACATATGGTGGGGTGGCGTGGCTCAGGTACGATGAGCAGTTTCGCCAGAGGAAGGCGGTTAGGCCTAGTATTCGTTGGGACCATAAGGACATTGGTCTGTGGATGCGGTTAATGGCGGCGCCAAAAGGGGTTAGCCAGCCCTTTCGTGGGGCGGCCGGGGGTCCCTCGGCGTCTGATGCGGCTGGAGGGAGCAAAAGGGGATGTTGCTGGCAGTTCAATGAAGGACACTGCAAGTATCTTTCGGAGTGCCGTTTCAAGCATGAGTGTTCCGGTTGTGGGGGAGCCCATAGTTTTGCGCGGTGTTTCAAGCGCGGTAGGGGGAGGGGATTGGAGGTTACGCAGAAGAGGGGTGACCCCGGTGAGGGTGGACGTGATGGAGCCGTTTCTAGAGAACTATCCAAATAGGGAGGCGGCGGCAGTGTTATTGGCCGGTTTTCGGGCCGGTTTTCGGATTCCGTGCACAGCAGTGGGTTCGGTGGTTGCGGCGCGTAATTTGGCTTCCGCGTTGCAGCGTCCTGAGGTTGTGTCTGATAAGATTGCGAAAGAGGTGGCTGCTGGTAGGGTGGTAGGCCCCTTTGTGGAGTGTCCATTGCCGGATTTGTGGGTTTCGCCTTTGGGATTAGTTCCTAAGAAGGAACCTAACAAATTTCGGCTCATTCACAACTTGTCTTACCCGGCTGGGGGTTCCGTGAATGACGGCATTGATGAGGTTTTGTGCTCCGTGTCGTATACGTCGTTTGACGAGGCGATTAGGTGGGTGCGGCGTTTTGGGCAAGGGACATTGCTAGCTAAGACGGATATTGAGTCAGTCGGCCAATTCCCCACCAGTGGTGCGGTTGCTTCGGCACCTGGTTCTGAACGGTTTGAGGTTGAATGCGTGTTTTGTGGCGGTGCATGTTCCAGGTGTTGATAATTGCATAGCTGACGCTCTTTCTCGTTTCCAGTGGGATCGTTTTCGCAGTCTGGTTCCGGGCGCGGAAGTGACGGGTCTGTCGTGTCCTCAGTGGCTCTGGAGCGTGGCCTTGGGGTCTCGTTAGACCTGATTCAGCGGTCCGTGAGTAGCAGTACGTGGTCGGCTTATTCTTCTGTGTGGTCTCAGTGGGAACGTTTGATAGAGCAGGTGGGGGGGTGCGAAGGGGTTGAGGATTTTCTTTCGTTGTTGGTGTATTTTGTGGGTGTGTCGTTTAGTGCAGGTTTGTCGTTCTCGGCGGCGGCAAAAAGGGTGGCGGCGGTGGCCTTTTGGTTAAAGTTGCGGGGTTTGGCGGATGTTTCCAGAAGTTTTTTGGTGCGGCAGGCTTTGAAGGGGTATCGTCGTAGTGGGGTTCGAAAAGATGTCCGTCGCCCGGTTTCTTTTCAGGTGTTGCAGTCTTTGTGGGACCGGGCGGAGGCGGTGTGCAAGTCCTGGTATGAGTTGTGTTTGTTTAGGGCGGCGTTTTCTTTGGCTTTCTTTGGGGCTTTTCGGGTCTCGGAGCTGGTGACTAACAGTCGAGTGAGTGGCGGTGGTTTGCTGCGGGAGGATGTGAGTGTTGGTGAGGATGGATTGCGGTGCAGGTTGCGTAAGTCCAAGACGGACCAGGTGGGTAAAGGGGTGTGCGTTTGGTTGCGGCCGCTGCTGGGGTCAGTGTTGTGCCCTGTGCGGTGTTTGGAGGTTTTTCTGGCGGTCCGGCCGGAAGGGCCGGCTTCGTTGCTGGTTCATATGGATGGTTCGGCCTTGTCTCGTTATCAATTTGTTGCGATTTTTCGGGTTATGCGGCAAGTGAGTTTGCGTCTCATTCATTTCGTATTGGGGCGGCGACTGAAGCTGCCAGATGGGGTTTGGGGGACGAGGCCATTAGGAGGATTGGCAGGTGGGAGTCCGCTTGCTTTCGTTCCTATATTCGTCCTCATATGTTATAAAGTCGGTGGGTGGAGTGTGTGTGTTAATTTTATTTAATTTGTTATTGTAGGTTGGGGTGCTAATTTCTTTTGTTTGTTTTCAGGATCGTCTTCTTCTTGTTTGGCCTGGATTTTAGGCCATTCTTATGTGTATTGGGGAGCGTTGAGAGCAGACGTGCGGAGGAATGGACGGCAGTTAGGTTTCCGGCCGGAGGACTTGCAGGTCCGGTGGATTGGCGTGCGGGGTATGCTGTGGGGGCGTGTTTTACCTGTATTCCATGAATATGCTTCCCTGGACAGGTGTCCTGACATTGTGGTTCTGCATGTGGGCGGGAACGATTTGGGGGTTCGTCGCTCGAGGGATGTCATTCGGGATGTTAAGTTGGATTTGCTGCGTTTGACTGAGGAGTTCCCGGATTTGTTGGTAGTTTGGTCTGATGTGGTGGCGAGGAGTGCGTGGCGTTTTGCGAGGTCAGTAGAGCGTATCAACAAGGCACGTGCGAAGGTGAACAAGGAGGTGGGGCGCTTTGTGCGGCGGCAGGGCGGTTTTGTGGTACGTCACCGGGAATTGGAGGTTGCGTCACCTCAGTTCCTCAGGGCTGATGGGGTTCATCTTAACGAGATTGGGATGGACTTGTGGGCGCTGGGGCTTCAGGAGGGTTTGGAGACAGCGTTCAGGGTTTGGCGGGACGTCCATAGGTGAGGTGTCTCCTATGTGCGTCGATGGCAGGTTAACGGGGGGTCCTGGAAGGCAATTCTACGTTTTATTAGGTGCATGACACGTTGGAGCGTGCATCTTATGTGGTTTGGTAAGCTGGAAGCTGGAGGGCTCCTGTTGGGCTAAAAGGCCTATAGGGGTAGAGGAAGATATGGATTCTGGAGGATTCGGTGCCCTTGGGTCGGAGAGTGCGGCCGAGGGTAAAAGGATAAGATGTGAGGAGTGAAGATAGCAGCTTGCTTGGGTTGCCTTCTAGGATCCTTCCGCAAAGTGATTGTTGGGACATTGTACTGTTGATGTTTGCATATATGTATATCTCATGTTTGCATTATAATGATGTTGGATTAAAATATTGTTATTTAATAAACGGCTGCTATGGCCTTTCCACCAAGAATTCAGGTTTTGTGTGCTTACTGGGGAAAGGGGGAAGTGGTTGGTGGGAAGGGTCTGGAAATGATCTTACCTCCTTAAGTCAATGACACTATGCACTTGCAGGGCCTGAAACACACACACGTGCAGGCAACTGACTGCTATTATTTCAAAGTCAAATAGTTTTTTTTTATGTAATCTACTGTGACACCAGATATGAGTTGCGCTGGTGACACTGTGCACTTGCAGGGCCTGAAACACACTATTATATTACAGTCAAAATTTTTTTTTATTTTTTTTTAAATGCAAGCTACTGTGACACCAGATATGAGTGGTGGCACTGGGCAAGTGGGCACAGTATACGCTGTGAGCCTGACACACACGCTGACAGGCAACTGCAATTAGGCTACTTTCACACTAGCGTTCAGAACGGATCCGTCTGCATTATAACTTATTAAATAAAAACGTATAAAAATTTCTAAGTGTGAAAGTAGCCTGAACGGATCCGTCCAGACTTTACATTGAAAGTCAATGGGGGACGGATCCGCTTGAAGATTGAGCCATATTGTGTCATCTTCAAGCGGATCCGTCCCCATTGACTTCCATTATAAGTCTGGACGGATCCGCTCGCCTCCGCACGGCCAGGCGGACACCCGAACGCTGCAAGCAGCGTTCAGGTGTCCGCTTGCTGAGCGGAGGCTGAACGCTGCCAGACTGATGCATTCTGAGCGGATCCGCATCCACTGAGAATGCATTAGGGCAGTACGGATGCGTTCGGGGCCGCTTGTGAGAGCCTTCAAACGGAGCTCACGAGCAGACACCCGAACGCTAGTGTGAAAGTAGCCTGAGATTACACAGAAAAAAAAAAAAAAAGCAGACTGATGTTCTAGCCCTAAGGCTACTTTTACACTTGCGTTCAGAACGGATCCGTCTGCATTATAGTTTAAAAAAGATTCTAAGTGTGAAAGTAGCCTGAACGGATCCGTCCAGACTTTACATTGAAAGTTAATGGGGGACGGATCCGTTTGAAAATTGAGCCATACTGTGTCAACTTCAAACGGATCTGTCCCCATTGACTTACATTGTAAGTCTGGACGGATCCGTTTGCCTCCGCACGGCCAGGCGGACACCCGAACGTTGCAAGCAGCGTTCAGGTGTCCGCTTGCTGAGCGGAGCGGAGGCTGAACGCTGCCAGACTGATGCATTCTGAGCGGATCCGCATCCACTCAGAATGCATTAGGGCTGGACGGATGCGTTCGGGGCCGCTTGTGAGAGCCTTCAAACGGAGCTCACAAGCGGAGCCCCGAACGCTAGTGTGAAAGTAGCCTTAAAAGGGCTTTTTGGGGTGCTTTCCTTACAGCAGAGATCAGATGAGTCTTGCAGGACTGTAGTGGACACTGAATACACTGGCCTAGCTATTGATATTTCTAATAAATCAGCAGCAGCTGCACTGTCCCTCCTCTCACTAAGACTGCAGCTTCCGAAAGAATCTAAAATGGATGCTGTCCAGGAGGTGGGAGGGTCTGGGAGGGAGGGTCTGCTGCTGATTGGCTGGAATGTGTCTGCTGAATGTGAGGTACAGGGTCAAAGTTTACTCAATGATGATGAATAGGGAGCGGACCGAGCATCGCATATGTTCGCTTGCCGCGGCGAACGCGAACAAGCTATGTTCGCCGGCGAACAGTTTGGGACATCTCTAGCAATCAGTTTTAAAAAGTGTCGCCATCGCCTTCACTGTTTTTGAGGGTTAGAAAACTTGGGGCCCTCAGCTACATTATTTTACTCTGTTTTGTTGAGCCCAGGACCACAGCCTCTGCGTGAACCATCATCATCATGGCCACTTCCACGTCCCGTACTGGCGGCCTTCTCAATATTAAATGTTATATATGCTTAAAATTATCTCACATCTACAGTATCGTAGGATGTAGCTCTGATAATGTCACAGACTACCATACACTGTCTGCGGATGAAGTACAGTACATGTTAGTGATATGTATGAAATGCACACACAGTAGATGTGGCACAAATATTTTACTTTTCCCCAAAATACACTATTTTCACATGTGGTACTGTATTTGAAACAGAGAGCCAAGCGCTATGGACACTAGATTTGGACCAGATTATTTAGATTGTCACAAGACACACAGATTCTAAACTTGACTCAGTATATGCCCCAGTAAAGTAAGGCCGGACGGAGCGGTACGCTTCAGGGGAGGCCGGCATGAGGGGTTTTGTTAGCGAGGGCTAGAGTAGGGCAGGGGTTAACTGGAAGCGTGCAGGGGAAGGGGGAGGAGCCAGGAAGGGGCGGGGAGCGGCAGGCTTAAGTAGTGATGAGGCAGGTTAGCGCCCGTCATTTTAGGAGCAGAGAGCCGGCATCTGATCTGCAGCATCGCATACTGCCATGTCAGAAGCAGTGGAGGCGATGCTGCGGCGATTAAGAGAGGCGGCGGACACCAGGGGCCCCGACTGGCTGATGCAGCAGGTGACCGCATTGCTAGGGGGGGCGGAAGTGGGTACGTCTAGCCCCAATCCAATAGCTACACGGCTGCGGCGGGTACGGCCGCCGGCGCGCCTTAGCCCCGATTTACCCCCCCGGGTCCGGCGCCGTGTCAGGAGCCCCACAAGGGACCCTCCACGCCGGGGGCCTTCCAATGCTCCTGCGGCCTCCCGGCGTGGGAGGAATCCATATGTCCGGCGGGACCCTGTAGAGGCTGTGGGGCCTTCCCCTCAGCCCAGTGCTGCAGCGTCAGGGGAGTCAGGACCGGGTTCTGCAGGATCCCCTCCTGTCCTCAGGAGGCGGAGGCCTGCTCAGCGTGGGAACAGTGGCGGCAGCAGAGGCGGAAGCGGGGCTGCGCGGTCGGCCAGGGCGGCCCGGCGCAGGCCCTTACAGGATGAGCCCCTTTCATTGGCATACGAGGCTGCGCCTGGCGGTGCCAGGGATGGGCGCAGGCCTTGCCAGGATTTACTTCTTTCAGAGGCGGAGGACGAGGCTGCTCTGGATGGCCCCCCTTCCCAGAGCAGGCCTCTTGGGCGGGAAGACCGGCGCGAAGATGCGAATGTGGAGGACAGGGATCTGCGCAGGCCTTTTCCTGAGGGCGGACAGTTTGCTACTGGTCCTGACAGCGGGGAGGACAGAGGGCTTCCCAGAGCCATCTCTAACGCGCCCAGCATGGATCCAGCTGGGGTGCTGCCGGCGAACAGTGCCAGTGACCATCAAAGGACCGTCGCGGATCCAGGAGTCATCCGTCAGGAATCAGGATCTTCGGCTGCCGGGTTCACAGCACCCGGGCAGCTAGGTGAGACATCATTGGGAACATTGTTATCTTTATTTAATGGGGCGCCCGATTCGGGAGGGAGCAATAGTGCTATTATCGGTGGTTTGGGGCGCTTGCTGTGTGGTTTAGCTGGGCTTAGTCAGGATAGGGGGGGAATTGGGGCCACCCCCTTAGCAGCGTGGGGGTTGGGGACAGGAAATAGCAATATACCGGCGACCGCTAGCAATAGCAATATACCAGCGACCGCTAGCACAGGTATAGCGGAGTCAGTGTCAGTGCAGACGCAGGCGGGAGGTGATGAGGATAGGCCCAGGTTAGATGACGCCGCAAAAGGGGAAGTGTATGTCTGCTTTGAGGGTCCCCTGGGAGCGCATTTGAAGACAGAGGTGCGTGAAAAAATTTGGAAGGGAGAGTATATAGAAATTTTCTCGCTGCTTCCATTGGAACGCTTCAATCTTGATGTGGTCAAGAAGGATGGAGTAAGGAAGGAAGATGATGATAAGCGTCGTTTTCGCCTCATCCCTAGGTCATTTAGTAATTGGCTGCAGGCCTTTGCTATTTTGGCAAGTGTAATTGGGGAGAAGAGTTCGGAATGCTGTTCCCCTTTATTTTGCTATCTGGATGCTATCGGGGAAGCCTATAGGGTGTATGGGGGATCAGGGTGGTTACGGTATGACGAACAGTTTCGTCAGAGAAAAGCGGTCCGTCCTAATATGAGATGGGACCATAAAGACATTGCGTTATGGATGAGGGTGACAGCGCCAGGTAGGAGTGGTCAGTCCTTTCGGAGTGAGTCAGGGGTTGGGGTCCAGCAAGGTACAGGGACGCCCCCAGTTGGAAGAGGATACTGCTTCCTTTTCAATGAGGGAAATTGCAAATTCGGCCAAAAATGCAAATTTAGGCATGAATGTTCCGTGTGTGGCGGGGGCCATGGGGCTAGCAGATGTTTTAGAGGGGGCAGACAAACGTGTGGGGATAGTTTTGCAAAAGGGGCTGACCCCAGTGCGAGTGTAAAGGATGGTGGATCATCTAAATAGATATCTGAACCGGGAGTTAGCGGAATTTTTGTGTTTGGGGTATCAGTTTGGTTTTCATATTCCTTCGCATACGTTACCAGTCACGGAGAAGCGGAAGAATTTGCGCTCAGCATTGGAGTTCCCAGACATAGTGGCAGAGAAGTTAGCTAAAGAGGTTTCTCTGGGAAGGATGGATGGTCCGTTTGTTACACCACCCATCAGTAATTTGCGTGTCTCCCCTTTGGGTTTGATCCCTAAGAAGGAGCCTAATAAATTCAGGCTTATCCACCATTTATCATTCCCTAAGGGTGCGTCGGTCAATGAGGGCATTGACCCGGAACTTTGTTCCGTGGTTTATGCTTCCTTTGACACGGCTGTAGAATGGGTAAGAAAGCTGGGTCCGGGTACCCTATTGGCAAAATGTGACATTGAAGCGGCATTCCGATTGTTGCCAGTTCACCCGGATAGTTTGTATTTACTGGGTTGTTTTTGGAATGGCGCTTATTTTGTGGACAGGTGTTTGCCAATGGGCTGTTCAATATCGTGTGCATATTTTGAGCGTTTCAGTTCTTTTCTAGAGTGGGTGGTCGTTCAGGAATCAGGTTGTCACTCTATCATTCACTATTTGGATGATTTCCTGTGTTTGGGGTCGGGAGGATCTAGGGTTTGTTTGTTGCTGTTATCCACATTGCAGTCTGTTTTTGAGTGTTTCGGAGTCCCTTTGGCGGTGGATAAGACAGTGGGGCCAGCTACTGAACTAAGCTTTTTGGGTATTGTCATTGATACGCAGCGGATGAAGTGTAGGCTACCGGCAGACAAAGTGTCAGATTTGAGAACAGGGATGGCGGCTGCATTGAGGGCAAAAAAGATTTGCCTGCGGGACCTGCAGTCATTGTTGGGCAAACTTAATTTTGCATGCAGGATCCTCCCGATGGGCCGCATTTTTAGTAGGAGGTTGGCTTCTGCGACAGGAGGTGTGGTGTCTCCCCACCATTTTATTAGGCTAGGCAGGGAGTTGAAATGGGATTTGAAGGTTTGGGATTCTTTTTTACAACAGTTTAACGGCAGAGCATTAGTTATGGGCGGGGTTGTTGATGCTTTTGATTTCGAATTGTTTACGGATGCTGCGGGTGGAGTTGGTTTTGGGGCGTACTGTGAAGGGCAGTGGTGTGCGGGGAGGTGGCCTGAGTCTTGGGTACTGAAGGGGTGGGTTAAAAACGTGGCATTGTTGGAACTCTTCCCCATTGTGTTGGCAGTCACGCTCTGGGGGGAGAAGTTTCGGCACAAGAAGGTTCGGTTCCATTGTGACAACCTGGGCGTTGTGCAAGCCATCAATAGTGTAACGGCTTCTTCCCCCCCCCCCGGTTATTTGCCTGTTACAGCAGTTGGTCCTTCGGTGCTTGTCCCTTAATGCTTGGGTGTTTGCGGTGCATGTGCCTGGTTCCTCTAATTGTATAGCTGACGCACTTTCTCGTTTGCAGTGGGAGCGGTTTCGCCAGTTGGCCCCGGAGGCGAGTCAGGTCGGGTTGGTGTGTCCGGAGTCGTTGTGGGAGATCCTGGAGGTACCGTAGCGGTTCTGTTGCAGGCGTCATTGAGTGAAGGCACTTGGAGGATGTATGATAAGGCTTGGAGTATGTGGCAGCGGTGGTGTAATGACCTGGGGGTCGAGGTGGTGGGCGGGGAAATTCCGCTTTTGCTTTTCATTGGCCATGTGAAGGAACAAGGTTGGTCGGTGGCAAAGATCAATGGTTGCATGGCAGGCCTGGCTTTTGGATTCAAAATTACTAAGTCCTTTTTGGTCCACCAAGTCTTAAAGGGTTATAGAAGATTTCAGCGCGTCAAAGATTCCCGCCTACCGGTGTCTTTTTCATTGTTGTTGCAGTTAGGTGAGCAGGTGTCTGTAGTGTGTCATTCGGCTTGGGAGGTTAGATTGTTCAGATTAGCCTTTGCACTGGCGTTTTTAGGGGCCTTTCGTTTAGAGGAGTTAGTGTGTGCGAGTGTGCGGCGGGAAGGGGGTCTGAGGAGTGAGGATGTAAGTTTATATGACGACAGGGTGGTGATTTCTCTGAGATTTTCCAAGACGGATCAGGAGGGGAGGGGTCATTTAGTGTCATTGTTTGAGGTGCCGGGATGTTTGTTGTGTCCAGTACGGTGTTTGCGGGATTTCCAAGGAAGGTCCGGGGTCGCGGCTGGCCCGCTTCTCAGACACGAGGATGGCTCCTTTTTATCGCGATTTCAATTTATAGCGGTATTCAAGAAATGTTTGCGTAATCTGGGAATGGACTCTGGCAAGTTTACGGGTCATTCCTTCAGGATTGGTGCTGCCACGGAGGCTGCTCGCTTAGGGGTGCGGGATGAAGTTATTAAACGTATTGGGAGGTGGGAGTCGGAGCGTTTTCGACCGTATGTGCGTTTAGGGGCGGTTTAAGGCTGTGTCTAACTATTGTTTTGTCTTGTTCTTTTTTCAGGTGACGCCCCGTTGTTAGTATGGATCCTGGGCCATTCATTCGTTTTCTGGGGGGCATTGCGGGCAGATGTACAGCAGAATGGGCGGCAGTTGGGGTTTGATCGTGGGATGGCCATAGTAAGATGGATCGGACGTAGAGGTATGTTGTGGGGTAGTGTTTTACAGGAGGTTCATCGTCATGTCAGGTTGGATAGGGTCCCAGATGTTTTGGTGTTACATGTTGGGGGAAACGACCTCGGGGTCCGTCCTTGCAGAGGATTGATTAGGGATATTCGTTTCGATTTTTTGCGTTTATGGTCCCTCTTCCCGTCTGTTGTCACAGTTTGGTCTGACATTGTCCCCAGGAAGGTCTGGAGGGAGGCGAGATCGGTGGACAAGCTGAATAAGGCTAGGATTAAGCTGAACAGGGTGATTGGGCAGTTTTGTGCCAAGCATGGTGCAGTGGTGGTGCGGCTCCCAGAGTTGGAAGCAGGAACAGGAGGTTTTTGGAGACAGGATGGGGTCCACCTAAACGCGGTGGGCATTGATTTGTGGTCACTTGATTTACAGGGAGGTATTGAAAGAGCCCTCCGGGTGTGGCGGAACGCGCGAGCTTAAGGTTTCTGTCAAGCTGCGCATTGTTGGCGGGGGGAGGTCATAGAAGCTGGGGCTACTGGATGGTAATGGTGAATGAGAGGGCCTCAATGGTGGGGCTGGACTCTCAGAGTTGGGGCACCTGGTTGGCTTGGTATGGCGTCCGTCAGTTGGTGGCCCGAGCTTGTGGTACGCGGCTGGGGGCAAGATGGAATTGCCGTGGTGGTTTGTGGTCGTTTAAGGTGCAGTTAGGCGGCTTCTAGGACCTCCCTCGTCAGTGAGATATATATATATTTATATATATGTCATTGTTATATCAATTGTTTATGTTTGTTCATGTTATTTATATTATTTAATAAAAAACGGCTGCTGTGGCCGATTTAATCCAAACGGTGGCTGTGTGTGGTTATTGAGATGGGAAGTGGGGGTGGTTAGTTAGCTAAATGGTTGGGTAGTGGACCCGAGCATAGCCAATAACCCTACTCATGAACAGAATACGGGCACTAGATTATGTACAGATTATTTAGATTGGCGCAACAGACACTCTTTTCAAATGTGGTAGAGTATTTGTCACATGAATCCACAGTACATGGACAGTATATTTGGCACAAAACAGTTAAATGTGTCCCAAATACAAATAATTCTCTGCTGGAATACTGTATATACGGTTGCGGCCTAAACACACACACAGATGTGCCCAAAAGTAGTTAAATTTGCCCAAAATAGAAATAATTCTCTGCTGGAGTACTGAATATAACTGTTGCGGATGGAACCTACAAACAGATGTGGCACAAATTAGGTTAATTTCCCCAGAAAAAAATAAATTCTCAGATGGCGCGGTGTGTATCTCACTAGCAGGCACTCTAGTGAATAAGCCCCTTTTTATAATGTCTGCTAAACACACTGCTTTCTGATGGGATACTGTAGATCTCACTAATATCTGCGCCAGATGACCTGGCCTCCACAGTCACCGGACCTGAACCCAATCGAGATGGTTTGGGGTGAGCTGGACCGCAGAGTGAAGGCAAAAGGGCCAACAAGTGCTAAGCATCTCTGGGAACTCCTTCAAGACTGTTGGAAGACCATTTCAGGGGACTACCTCTTGAAGCTCATCAAGACAATGCCAAGAGTGTGCAAAGCAGTAATCAAAGCAAAAGGTGGCTACTTTGAAGAACCTAGAATATGACATATTTTCTGTTGTTTCACACTTGTTTGTTATGTATATAATTCCACATGTGTTAATTCATAGTTTTGATGCCTTCATAGTCATGAAAATAAAGAAAACTCTTTGAATGAGAAGGTGTGTCCAAACTTTTGGTCTGTACTGTATGTCTCCAGATTCTGATTGACGTGTTCGGTCTGACCATTCGACTGCGGGTGAAAAGCAGAAGAAAAAGACAACTGAATCCCCAAGTGAGAACAGAAGGCTTTCCAGAATCTGGAAACAAATTGTGTGCCCCTATCAGAAACAATGTCTGAAGGAATGCCATGCAATTTAACAATGTGATCAACAAACGCTTGCGCCAACGTCTTAGCATTGATTAACCCAGGAAAGGGAATGAAATGTGTCATTTTGCTAAAATGGTCCACTACCACCAGAATCACAGTCTTCCCCGAGGAACGAGGTAGGTCCGTAATGAAGTCCATAGACAGGTGCGTCCAAGGATGGGAAGGAATGGGTAACGGGAGGAGAGAACCCGATGGCCGTGAATGAGGGACCTTAACACGAGCGCAGGTCTCGGAGGCTCCCACAAAACCCTCAACCATCTTACGAAGAGCCGGCCACCAGAATCTCCGAGCAATGAGATCTACTGTGGCTCTACTCCCCGGGTGCCCAGCAAGGACAGTATTGTGGTGCTCCTTAAAAACCTTGTGTCGTAAAGCGAGAGGCACAAACAACCTCCGAGGAGGACAAAGATCAGGAGCCTCTGCCTGGGCTGCCTGAACCTCTGCCTCCAAATCAGGATAAAGAGCAGAGACGACCACCCCTTCAAAGTTCCCCCCTCCCGGAAAACAACGTGACAGGGCATCCGCCTTCACATTTTTAACCCCAGGGCGGAACGTGACAACAAAATTTAACCTAGAAAAGAACAAAGACCATCTGGCCTGTCTCGGGTTCAGACACTTGGCTGATTCCAAGTAGGCCAGATTCTTATGGTCGGTAAACACGGTAATAGGGTGTCTGGCTCCCTCTAGCCAATGGCGCCATTCCTCAAAAGCTAATTTGATGGCCAACAACTCCCTATCTCCCACATCGTAATTTCTCTTTGCGGAGGAGAGTCTCCTTGCGAAAAAGGCACACGGTCGCCATTTGGCGGGAGAGGGACCCTGAGATAAGACCGCACCCACACCCACCTCAGAAGCGTCCACCTCAACAATAAAAGGTAGAGAGACATCAGGTTGTACCAAAATATACCCCGTTTTTAGTCATATCAGTGAGTGGCTTAACAACAGAGGAATAATTCAAAATGAACTTTCTGTAATAATTGGCAAAACACAAAAACCGCATCAGCGCCTTCTGATTATCAGGAAGCTCCCAATCAAGCACAGCGCGGACCTTCTCAGGGTCCATGTGAAAACCAGAAGCAGAGAGAAGAAAACCAAGAAATTGAATCTCCGGAACCACAAACACACATTTTTCCAGTTTAGCGTACAATTTATTCTCCCACAGAATGAGCAAGACCTGACGTAGGTGGTCCCTATGAGTTTTGAAATCAGGAAAAAAAATCTAAATGTCATCTAGATACACCAGTACAAATTTCCCCATTAAATGATAAAAAATGCTGTTCACAAAATGTTGGAAGACGGCTGGAGCATTCATCAAACCAAAGGGCATAACCAAATTCTCAAAATGACCCTCAGGGGTATTGAAGGCCGTCTTCCATTCGTCCCCTTTCTGACCCTGACTAGGTTGTATGCCCCTCTTAAATCCAACTTAGAAAAAACTTTAGCCCCAACAATCTGGTTAAACAGGTCCGGGATCAGAGGAAACGGATATGGGTCACAAATTGTGATACAGTTCAGCTCCCTGAAATCCAGACAAGGTCTTAAAGAACCATCTTTTTCTTAACAAAAAAAAAAAAAACAGCGGCAACAGCGACTCTTTCAGGTTGGGAGAAATTGTATAAATGTGATTTTGGCAGCTTGGCGCCTGGGATGAGATTAATAGGGCAATCGTACTCCCGGTGAAGGGGCAGCTCCTGGACACCACTCTCGGAAAACACATCCGAAAATTCAGAGAGAAAAGTTGGTACAGTCTTGGTAGAAACCTCTGAAAGAGACGCCGTTAGGCAATTCTCTCTGCAAAAGTCACTCCAACCATTTATTTGCCGTGCTTGCCAATCAATGGTGGGGTTATGTTTAGTGATCCAGGCTAGCCCCAACACTAGAGGAGTAGGTAATCTGCTTAGGACGAAACATGACATATCCTCAACATGAGCATCACCCACAGTCAAACGGATATTGTGAACTATGCCCTTTAACGATTTTTGAGAAAGTGGAGCGGAATCGATAGCAAAAACAGGTATATCCTTTTCTAAAGTGCATACCTGGAAACCATGTGTTATAGCAAATTGATTATCAATGAGATTGACAGCTGCTCCACTATCTACAAAAATCTCACACACAATGTTCTTGCTGTCTAGCGCCACCCTGGCAGGTAGGAGAAAACGGGAACTACAAGCAAACGGCAAACCTTCAATTTCCGCATCAACCTTGCCAATAGTAGCAAATGGAAAGTTTTTAGAGGGTTTTTTTTCTTTTTGTTTCTTTATTACCCTCAGAAAACTCCCTGAATCTCCTAGAGGGGCAAACATTAGCCAAATGATTTATACCCCCACAACAGAAACAAACCCTCCTCTGAGAGCTGAATCCTCTACTATCAGAGGCAAGCAAACCCAGCTGCATGGCCTCCTGCTCAGAGGGGATTGAGAGATACTGAGGCCCCTGCGCACTGAATGAGACAGCCCCACTGTCCTTGGACTGAATATGACAGGAAGGAGTGGTCTCTCCTCTCTCTCTAAGACGCCTGTCAATACGAACAGCTAGAGACATGGCAGACTCCAACGAGGCAGGTCTCTCATGAAAAGCAAATGCATCTTTCAATCCCTCCGAAAGACCATGGCAAAATTGACTTCGGAGTGCAGCATCGTTCCAACCAGTATCAGCTGCCCATCTCCGAAATTCAGAACAATATATCTCTGCGGACTGTTTACCCTGGCATAAAAGACACAGTTTAGATTCAGCTAGAGCAATACGATCCGGGTCATCATATATCTGCCCCAGGGCTACAAAAAATTCATCCACCGATCAGAGGGGCCGTGCCCCCACCGGCAGCGAAAAGGCCCAAGACTGAGCGTTATCCCTGAGAAGCGGGATGATGATCCCCACCCTCTGCTCCTCATCACCAGAGGACTAGGGAAGTAGGTGAAAATGGAGTTTGCAAGCCTCTCTAAAGCGAACAAAATTCTCACTACCCCCGGAGAACGTATCCGGAAGCGAGATCTTAGGCTCGGAACAAACTCCATGAACGCAAGCAGAACCGGTCACCTGAAACTGAGACATAGTTTTACGGAGATCTGCTAACTCCAGTGAAAGACCTTGCATGCGGTCAATCAAGGCTGAAACCGGATTAATGCTTAAGACGGTAATGGCGGTTTATAATGTCACGGATGATGTTGCAGATAGCTGGAAGTTACGAATAAACATCCGACTGGCTTGATCCCAAACTAAGGAGCATAAAGGTGACCCCTATAAAACCCTAAGAGCTCACCCTGACTGCTAAGCACATACAAGGGTCTCAGAGGTAGACGATTGCATGCCCACATACCTAGACTGTGTGACACCTGAAAACCCTATAATAGTAAGGGGACACGACCACCGGCTCCCTGCACTTCATACGGAGGGAGTCAGGGTCACCTAGAATCAAGCCAGAATGGAAGCACAATACATGAAAGGACTTATCTGAACAAGCAGTAGCAGAAGTCTCCAGCAGTGAACACTTCAATCCAGGAAGTAGTATAAACCGCAAAGTGAGGCAGTATGGGAGGGAATATAAATGAAAGAGGATTAGTCTAAATAGGTGACACCTGGGAGAAGGAAATGAGATGACAAAGTGAAACCAAAACAAAGAACATCATGCAAGAGGTAGAAAAGGACGTCTGTCAGACCTTCGCACAGAAGTGGCGGTGACAGTATGCTGCTGATTGGCTGGAATGTGTCTGCTGACTGTGAGGTACAGGGTCAAAGTTTGCTCAATGATGACATATAGGGGGCGGACCGAACATCGCATATGTTCGCCCACCGCGGCGAACGCGAACAAGCAATGTTCGCCGGGAACTGTTCGCCGGCGAATAGCTCGGGGCATCTCTACTGGCTGCAGGGCAGGCCAGCACCTACAAGGGGTAAAGGGCAAGCTCAGGCCATGTGCCCAATTTGGAGACCCAGAAGTAGCAGGGGCAGACCCATCAGTCAGTTCGTGTAGGCGTGTGCATACTTACTGCCCCACCATGTCGCACGTCCCCGTGATGTTCACGATCCAATTTGATATCTGCTCTATCAACTTTCGATGTTCTTTTCTGCGCCTACCATGGTGATCAAGGGTGGCTGGGAATCAGGGTTCCAGGCTGGAGAGGGAACCTGAGACAAGGATACCACATGCAAGGGAGGTCAGTGGATGAATTTTAATTGTGATCGAGCGGAAATGTGGGAGAAGCGCGGCAATGGCCCACTCCTGACTCGGGGAGGTAGTGACGATAAATAACAATACAGGACTCTTAAGATGCCCTGTTATTGGAATGATTAATAAAAAATTATAGGGAATGTCACTGTGGTATTTTTGATTTGTAAACGTTAGCCAGGAGAGGCCCTGCTGCCGCTTTGTTGACTCTAGCTAACTTCTGCCTGATCGCACGTCCCTGTGACGTCCACCATCCATTTGGATATCTTCTCTATCAACTTTCAATGTTCTTTTCTGAGCCTACTATGTTGATCATGTTTATTGGCGAATCAGGGTTCCACGCCAGAGAGGGAGCGTGAGAAAGGGAGACCTCTTCCACGGGAGGTCAATGGTTGCAATGGGATGAAGCGGAAATGTGGGAGAAGCACAACAGCACAACAAGGAACACAGGTCTCGCATGGAGGCCCAGTCATTGGTGGTGAAGCGGTGCTGTTCCGCAGAGCGACTCACCCGTGTGTGCTGCAGCTGAAACTCCACTATCGCCTGCTGCTGGGATAGTTACGCTGAGAACGGCATTATCGGCACTGGCCATGTTGGTGGAGTACGCGAAACAGCACAACAAGGAACACAGGTCTCGCATGGAGGCCCAGTCATTGGTGGTGAAGCAGTGCTGTTCCGCAGAGCGACTCACCCGTGTGTGCTGCAGCTGAAACTCCACTATCGCCTGCTGCTGCTCGCACAGTCTGGCCAGCATGCGCAAAGTGGAGTTCCAACTTGTGGGCACGTCGCATATAAGGTGGTGAGTGGGAAGGCCGAAGTTACGCTGCAGCGCTGACATGCGAGCAGCAGCAGGGTGAGAATGCCGAAAGCGAGCACAGACAGCCCGCACTTTATGCAGCAGCTCTGACATATCAGGATAATTTTTAAGGAATCTTTGCACCACCAAATTCAGCACATGCGCCAGGCAAGGGATGCGCATCAAACCGGCTAGTCCCAGAGCTGCTACAAGATTTCGCCCATTATCGCACACCACCAGGCCGGGCTTGAGGCTCACTGGCACCAACCACTCCTCGGTCTGTTGTTCAAGGCCTGTCCACAGCTCCTGCGCGGTGTGGGGTTGCCTGCTGTCGTTTACCCCTGGCTGTGCTGAAGTTGGTGGTGAAGGTGTTACGCTGACCGGATGAGGAGCCAGTAGAGGATGAGGAAGCGGAGTAGGAGGAAGAAGCAAGAGGAAGCAAACTGAAGCGCCCTGCAATCCCTGGTGGGGGAAGGACATGCGCCAAACTGCTATACGCCTCAGGCCCACTGGTCCACGTATCCGTAGTGAGGTGCACATTGCCACAGATGGCGTTGTGCAGTACACACCTGATTTTGTCCCCTACTTGGTTATGCAGGGAAGGGATGGCTCGTCTGGAAAAGGAGTAGCGGCTGGGCACGACGTACTGTGGGACAGCCACCTCCATAAGGCCTTCAAAACTATCCGTCTCCACCAGACGGAATGACAGCATTTCAAAGGACAGTAACTTAGAAATGCTGGCATTCAGGGCTAGGGATCGCGGGTGGGTAGGGGGGTACTTCCTCTTCCTTTCCAGTGTTTGGGAGATGGAGAGCTGAACACTTCCGTGGGACATTGTGGAGATGCTTGGTGACCCAGGTGGTGGTGTTGCTGGCAGATCCTCTGTTTGCGGGGTGGCAGGTAGCACTGTCATTCCAGAGGTGGATGAAGAGGCCGAGACTGCAGCAGAAGTGGAAGCAGGAGGAGCCAGAGACCTTTCTTGGTCTTTAGAAACATAGAAACATAGAAACATAGAATGTGTCGGCAGATAAGAACCATTTGGCCCATCTAGTCTGCCTAATATATTGAATACTATGAATAGCCCTTAGCCCTATCTTATATGAAGGATGGCCGTATGCCTATCCCATGCATGCTTAAACTCTTTCACTGTATTTACAGCTACCACTCCTGCAGGAAGGCTACTCCATGCATCCACTACTCTCTCAGTAAAGTAATACTTCCTGATATTATTCTTAAACCTTTGCCCCTCTAATTTAAAACTATGTCCTCCTGTAGAAGTTTTTCTTATTTTAAATATTCTCTCCTCTTTTACCTTGTTGATTCCCTTTATGTATTTAAAAGTTTCTATCATATCCCCTCTGTCTCATCTTTCTTCCAAGCTATACATGTTAAGGTCCTTTAATCTTTCCTGGTAAGTTTTATCCTGCAATCCATGTACCAGTTTAGTAGCTCTTCTCTGAACTCTCTCCAAAGTATTCATATCCTTCTGCAGATATGGTCTCCAGTATTGAGCACAATACTCCAAATGAGGTCTCAGTAATGCTCTGTAGAGTGGCATGAGCACCTCCCTCTTTCTACTGGTAATGCCTCTCCCTATACATCCAAGCATTATGCTAGCATTTCCTGCTGCTCTATGACATTGTTTGCCTACCTTTAAGTCTTTTGAAATAATGACCCCTAAATCCCTTTCCTCAGATACTGAGGTTAGGACTGTATGACTGATTTTATATTCTGCTCTTGGGTTTTTATGCCCCATTTGCATTATCTTGCACTTATCAACATTCAATTTAAGTTGCCAGATTTTTGACCATTCCTCTAGTTTTCCTAAATCATTTTCCATTTGGTGTATCCCTCCAGGAAAATCAACCCTGTTACAAATCTTTGTGTCATCAGCAAAAAGACACACCTTACCATCGAGGCCTTCTGAAATTTCGCTGATAAAGATATTAAACAATATGGGTCCCAGAAGAGATCCCTGAGGTACCCCACTGGTAACAAGACCTTGGTCTGAATATACTCCATTAACTACAACCCTCTGTTGTCTGTCCCTCAGCCACTGCCTAATCCATTCAACAATACGGGAGTCCAAGCACTTTATTGATAAGCCTTCTATGTGGGACAGTATCAAAAGCCTTACTAAAGTCTAGATAAGCGATGTCTACTGCACCTCCGCCGTCTATTATTTTAGTCACCTAATCAAAAAAAAATCTATAAGATTAGTTTGACATGATTTCCCTGAAGTAAACCCATGCTGTTTTTCATCTTTCAATCCATAGGATTTTAGATGTTCCACAATCCTCTCCTTAAGTATGGTTTCCATTAATTTCCCTACTATTGATGTCAGGCCTATAGTTGCCCGATTCCTCCCTACTAACTTTCTTGTGAATGGGCACAACATTTGATAATTTCCAATCTTCTGGGACGACTCCTGTTACCAGTGATTAGTTAAATAAATCTGTTAATGGTTTTGCTAGTTCACCGCTAGCTTTGGGTGTATCCCATCAGGCCCCTGTGACTTATTTGTATTAATTTTAGACAGATGACTTAGAACCTCTTCCTCTGTAAAGACACATGCATCAAAAGATTCATTAGTCTTCCTTCCTAACTGAGGTCCTTTTCCTTCATTTTCCTTTGTAAAAACTGAACAGAAGTATTCTTGAGGCAGTCAGTTAGTTCTTTAACTTCTTCCATATACCTTCCTTCTTTTGTTTTTAATTTAATTCCTTGTTTTAGTGTCCTTTTTTTATTTATGTATCTGAAGAATGTGTTATCGCCTTTTTTCACTGACTGAGCTAATTTCTCTTCTGCCTGTGCTTTAGAAGCTCTTAGAACTTGTTTGGCCTCTCTCTGCCTAATCTTATAAATTTGCCTGTCATCCTCGTTTTTTTTAAAATTATAATTACTAAATGCTATCTTTTTGTTTTTAATGATTTTGGCCACTTCTGTTGAGTACCACAGTGGTCTCTTCCTGTTTTTGCTTTTTATCTGACAGGCCTAATGCAATTATCTGTTGACTTCAATAGTGCCCCTTTTAAGTAGTCCCATTTCTCCTGGACTCCATTGAAACTGTTCCAATCTGATAAGGACTCGGATACCACTAATCTAATTTTAGAAAAGTCAGTTTTTCTAAAATCTAAAACTTTAGTTTTTGTGTGGTGTGACTCAGTCACTGTACTTATAGTAAACCACACTGACTGGTGATCACTAGATCCCATGCTTTCCTCTACAGTGATATCAGATACCAAATTCCCATTTGTGAAAACTAAATCTAAAATGGCTCTAGGTTGGCTCCTAAACTACTTTCTGTAGAGATAATCCCAGTAGGGAATTTAGAATATCTATACTCCTGACAGAACTAGCTATTTTGGTTTTCCAGTTTACATCAGGAAGATTAAAGTCTCCCATAATGATAACTTCCCCTTTCAATGTCATTTTAGCGATTTCCTCAACTAGTAGATCATCTAATTCTTTAAATTGGCTAGGTGGTCTATATATCACACCTACATGAGTTACCTTATAATTATCAAGCTGCAAGGTAACCCAAACTGACTCTAAATAGGTCTCGCTAACTTGTATTAAATTAGATTTTATGCTATTTTTCACATACAGTGCCACCCCTCCCCTTTCTTGCCTTCTCTGTCTTTCCTATATAGAGAGAACCCTGGAGGGGTGGAGGTGTCTACTCCACTGCAGCTCGTGCTTAGCACTTAAATGACTGGTCATGCAGGTTGTGCTCAGGTTGAGAACATCTATGCCTCGCTTCAGGCTTTAATTGCACAGCGTGCAAACCACTCGTGTCTTGTCGTCAGCACATTGTCTGAAGAACTGCCACGCCAGGGAACTCCTTGGAGCTGGCTTTGGTGTGCTCGGTCCCTTGCTGTGGTGGGCAGTAGCAGGCGTACTGTCTAGGGGACGGCCGCTCCGCTTTTGCACCCTGCTCCCTCTTCTGCTGTGCTGGTGGCTCTGTGCGACCACCGCCTCTTCCTCCGAACTACATATGTCACTCGGATGACCTTAATTCCATGTGGGGTCAAGGACCTCATCGTCTTTCACATCATCTTCCACCCAGTCTTCACCCCTGCCTTCCTTGTTGGTCTGCACACTTCAAAAGCCCCAGCAGTTGGCGCCTGTGTTTCGTCATCATCCGAGAAGTGCTGCGATGGTCCTCCCATGTACTCATCTTGAAAGATAAGTGGTTGGACATCGGTGCACTGAATCTCTTCCACTTCTGGGGCAGGGCTAGGTGGATGTCCCTGGGAAACCCTGTTAACAGAGTCATCAAAAAGCAGAAGAGACTGCTGCATGACTTGGGGCTCAGACTGCTTGGCTGATTTGCAAGGGGGTGAGGTGAAAGACTGATGGACATCGGCTGCAGGTGCCAACTCTGATCTTTCAGCAGGAGACTGGGTGGGAGACAATGTGAAGGAACTGGAGGCACTGTCAGCAACCCAATCTACTATCGCCTGTACTTGTTCAGGCCTCACCATTCATAAAGCTGCATTAGGCCCGACCAAATACAGCTGCAGGTTCTGTCGTCTACTCGCACCTGAGGAAGGGGTTTCACTTGTGCGTGTAGCTGGCACAGATCGACCACATCCTCTCCCTGCAACAGGAGCTCCACCAGCAGCACTACGACCTGGGCCATGTCCCATATTTGATGCTCTCCTCATATTTTCAAATTAAGGATCTTGCCCTAAATGGGTATTTAATTAATAGCAGAATAGAACCACAGAATGTAAAGGTTGTATCTCACACGCCCTGATGCAGACTAGGCCGCAATTAAAGATTTGTGCCCAAAATGGGTGTTTGTTTAATAACTGAATAGAACCACAGTATGTAAAGGGTGTATCTTACGTGCCCTGATCCAGACTAGGCCTCAATTAAATTAGTTTGCCCAAAATGGCTGTATTTCAAATACCTGAATAGAACCACAGTATCTAAAGGGTGTATCTCACAATGACATATGCAGCAAAGGCTGCAAAATGTACTTTTTTGCCCAAAACAGGTTTTTATTTAATAACTGAATATGACAGCAGTATATAACCCTTGAATTTGACACGTGCTGATGCTGCAAGGGCTGTAAAATTTAGTTTTTTGCCCAAAAAGGATGTTTTATTAATAGAATAATATAATCACAGTATCTAAAGGGTGTATCTCACACGTACAGATGCAGACTAGGCCGCAATTAAAGATTTGTGTCCAAAATGGGTGTTTTTCAAATTACTGAATATAAACACAGTATCTAAATAGTGTATCTCACACGCCCTGATCCAGACTAGGCCGCAATTAAATTTTTGGGCCAAAAATGTCTTTTTTTCAAAATTATTGAATAGAACCACAGTATCTTAAGGGTGTATCTCACACGCCCTGATCCAGACTAGGCCGCAATTAAAGCTTTTGGCCAAAAATGGCTGTTTTTCAAAATATTGAATAGAACCACAGAATCTAAAGGGTGTATCTCACACACCCTGATTCAGGCTAGGTCGCAATTAAAGTTTTTTTGCCAAAAATGTCTGTTTTTCAAATTATTGAATAGAACCACAGTATCTAAAGGGTGTATCTCACACGCCCTGATCCACACTAGACTGCAATTAAAGATTGTGCCCAAAATGGCTGTATTTCAAATAACTGAATAGAACCACACTATGTAAAGGCTATGTCACCCAGCAATAGAACAGAGGATTTTGAGAGATTTAGGCCCATGTCACCCAGGCACTTTTTTGCATTAAAATGGCTCTAAAATAGTCCTTGAAAAGGCTAGAGGGATGTAAAAGGCAGTAAAATGTGCTTAAGAGCATGACAACTGCTCTGCAAACAAATGTGGATAGGGAAATAACTTAAAATGAAATAAAATAACTAAAAATTGCAAATTATTAACCTGCAACTCAGAGAAGGAGGTGGATATGGAGTCAGAGGTTGAGGAGGCGGTGAATGTGGTGTTGTAGGTGGAGGCAGCAATGGAGGAGGAGGAGGTAGTCAACAATGTTTTTTTTTTTTTTTTATTGAGGTAGGTAGCCCCCAAAATATTGGGACAAATAAAAAAAAGAAAACAAAGAATCATTGCACTTGAGCGAATTATTGGTGATGACCCTTTCGGGCCCTTGTTAACTACCCTTCACCAGTCACACCTCCATCTTTTACCCTTTTACCTGCCCTTTACCAATAAAACACAGAGACTTGAGTCGGATTTGAATCGGCCACAGCAGCCGTTATTTATTAAACAAAAATACAAATATATTAACAATAAATTACCCCAGACGAGGGAGGTCCTAGAAGCCCCAACATGTATACATCCATAACAATTACCAACTGGACAATCCACCTTGCCTACAGCCGTAAACACCCAGCTCGGAGCCACCAACTGATGGATGCCTCACCGATTAACCGAGTGTCCAATCCTGAGAGTCCAGCCCCACCATTGAGGCCCTCTCATTCTCAAGCACCAACCCATTCCACCAGCTCCGAGGACCTTCCCCCGCCTCGACTGCCGCGACATACATAATAACAACCCTCACCTTACCCCATACTCACTGAACCTCTTGAAAAACCCCCTGCTACCTTCCCATCTCCTATTCAAGGGAGGGTGGGTGGGCGCTTTTTCAAATTACTCTAACATGGCCACCGGGCTAAGCCCCCCTTAAATAAAGTCCCCCCTAACTCCACCCTTACTATCCCGCCCCCCCCCGCTTCCCGCCTTTCATTAACCCCAAACCTACCAGGCCTCTTACACCTCCGCCCGCCTTCCATTAACCCTATACCTACCAGGCCCCCTTGCACCTAAATTCTTCATGAAGGCCTACCCTTAAGGTAAACCTCTAGTCCGGCCTTATTGGTGACCCTTTCGGGCCCTTGTTAACTACCCTTCACCCGTCACACCTCCATCTTTTACCCTTTTACCTGCCCTTTACCAATAAAACACAGAGACTTGAGTCGGATTTGAATCGGCCACAGCAGCCGTTATTTATTAAACAAAAAATACAAATTATTAACAATAAATTACCCCAGACGAGGGAGGTCCTAGAAGCCCCAACATGTATACATCCATAACAACCACCAACTGGACAATCCACCTTGCCTTCAGCCGTAAACACCCAGCTCGGAGCCACCAACTGATGGATGCCTCACCCGCCAACAATGCGCAACTTGACCACTAAAACCTCATGATTGCGCGTTCCTCCACATCTCCAGAGCCCTCTCAATTCCACCCTGTAGTCCCAGTGACCACAGATCAATCCCAACCGCATTCAGGTGAACACCTTCCGCCCTCCAAAACCCACCAAGGCCCGACTCAAGATCCACATGCCTAACTGCCACCGCCCCACTCTTAGCCACAAACCGCCCAATCGCCCTGTTCACCTTAATACGAGCCCTGTTCACACCTTCAACAGACCGCGCCTCCCGCCAAGTCTTTCTAGGCACAATATCTGACCAAACAGTGACCATGTGAGGGAACACTGACCAAAGCCTTAAAAGATCAAATTTGATATCCCTGATCAATTCCCTCACCGGTCTACCCCCCAAATCATTGCCTCCAACATGGAGCACTAAAATGTCTGGAGCTCTGTACAACCTGACAAACAGATGAACCTCCATCAGCACACTGCCACACAACATACCTCTAGATCCTAGCCACTTCACAACCGCGAAATCTCTGCCAAACCCCAATTGACGTCCGTTTTCCCGTGCATCCGCCCTCAACGCCCCCCAGAAAACAAAACAAACGAGTGTCAAATGATCCAAACTAGCGCCGGACTGGAGCCTGCAATAAATCGCAAAAAAAGAAAACACATTACTATTCAAGTACTATCACTCCCCTTACAAACTACCCAAACGCACATATGACCGTAACCTAATGGATTCCCAATGCCCAATTCTTTTAATAACATCGTCACTCAACCGCAACCTAGCCGCTTCAGTTGTTGCCCCAATCCTGAAGGAGTGACCCGTAAAATCTGCTGGGTCCACCCCAGCCCCTACCAGACATTTTTTAAATAACGCTACAAATTGAAACCTGGAAAAAAACGATCCATCACTATGCCTCAACAGCGGGCCACCATTAAAACACACCCCTTCCCTATACACCCGTAAACACCTCACTGGACAGAACAAGCACTCTGGCACTGAAAACAGGGTAACATACCGCCCCCTACCTTCCATATCAGTTTTAGACATTCGCAGCCTGACCACCACCCTGTCCTGAAGCAAATCCACATCCTCCCCATACAGACCCCCCGCAGCCCTGATGCTCCTGGACACCAATTCCCCCAAACAAAAAGCCCCAAAAAATGCTAACGAAAAAGCCAACTGAAACAAACTAACTCCCCCCACGGAACTACAAACTAAATCGACCTGTCTACCAATACTCAACAGCAAAGAAAACGACACTGGCCTTCTACGATTCTCCGTCCGCTGACCCCTCCTCCAACCCATCAACACCTGTCTCACCAAAAAGGCCTTCGTAACGTCGGCCATGCCCCGTAGCTTGAAACCAAATGCCAGGCCCGCCACACATTTGTTCAACTGCGCCACCGTCCAACCTTGCTCCTTACCGTGCCCCAAGAACAACAATAAAGGTATCTCCCCTTCATCTACTCTCGTTCCCAAAACTGAACACCACTGCTCCCATTCTCTTCAAGCCTTCCCGTACGCAGCCCATGAACCTGTGCTCAATGACGCCCGCAACAACCCCGCTACAGTACCTCCAATAATTCCCACAGCGACCCCGTACACTCCAGGCCTTCCGCTTCCGGAGCCAACTGCCGAAACCGCTCCCACTGCAAACGAGAAAGAGCATCCGCAATGCTGTTAGAAACCCCAAGCACATGAACCGCTACCACCCATGCATTAAACGATAAACAAAGCAACACAAGATGCTGCAACAAGCGAACCACGGGTGGAGACGAAGCCGTCAGACCATTGATCGCCTGTACCACCCCCATGTTATCGCAATGAAACCGCACCTTCTTGTTCCTAAATCTATCCCCCCACAACACCATTGCGAGAACTATGGGAAAAATCTCAAAGAGACACAAATTCCTGACCCACCCCCGCACAACCCAAGACTCCGGCCAACGAGCCGCACACCACTGGCCATGACAATAAGCCCCAAACCCCACCCTGCCGGCCGCATCTGTAAATAATTCTAAGTCAAAACTATCTACCACCTCCCCCATCATTAACGTTCTACCATTAAAATTCCTCAAAAAAACAGACCACACCTCCGAATCCCTTTTCAACTCCCGCCCCAACCTAATGAAATGATGTGGTGCAACCACCCCGCTGTAGCCGCCGCCAACCGACGACAAAACACTCGACCCATAGGCATAATCCTACATGCGAAGTTTAACTTCCCTAAAGGAGACTGCAGATCCCGCAGCCGAACCTTTGACGACTGTCTCGACCTATCGATTCCTTCCCGCAAATCAACCACTTTTTCCTCCGGAAGGCGACATTCCATTTTTTCTGTATCTATCACAATACCCAAAAAACTTAATTCCGTCGCCAGGCCCACAGTCTTATCCACAGCTAACGGCTCCCCAAACTCCGCAAAAAACAACTGCAACGAAAGAGAACAAACCCGCGATCCCGCCGGTCCCAAACACAAAAAATCATCCAAGTAATGGATAATGGATGAACACCCCGCCACATCCACCACTACCCATTCCAAGAATGAACTAAATGCCTCAAAATACGTGCTTGACACGGAACAGCCCATAGGCAAACATCTATCCACAAAATACCCCCCGTCCCAAAAACAACCCAACAGATGTAAACTATCCAGCTGAACCGGGAGTAACCGAAAAGCCGCTTCGATATTTCGATATATCCGCCTTAGCCAACAACGTCCCAGGACCCAGCTTCTTAATCCACGCCACAGCCGCATCAGATGACGTATAGACCACCGAACAAATGTCCGGATCGATACCATCATTGACCGACGCCCCCTTTGGGAAAGACAAGTGATGTATAAGCCTAAACTTGTTCGGCTCTTTTTTAGGCACCAGCCTCAGCGGCGACACCCTCAAGCCAGCTAACGGCAAACCCACAAATGGCCCGTCCATCCTGCCCAAGGCAACCTCCTTCACCAATTTCTCAGAGACTACTTCCGGAAACTCTAAAGACGACCGCAAATTTCTTTGCGATACGACCACAGGCAATGGGTTTGACGGAATACGAAACCCCTCCGAAAAACCATGTTTTAACAATTCCGCCGCCTCACGTCTGGGATACCTATTTAAGTACCACTCCATCCTTTCCACCCGAACTGGAGTCCGACCCTGTTTACCGCCTCTGAAGCACCGGTTAACCCCGTGGGTACCCCCGCAAGTTGTGCACTCATGCTTAAACTTGCATTTTGCTCCAAACCTGCAGTTACCCAAATTAAAGGGAACCTGTCACCAGGATTTTGTGCATAGAGCTGGGGACATGGGCTGCTAGATGGCCACTAGCTCATCTGCAATACCCAGTCTCCATAGCTCACTGCGCTTTTATTTAGGGATGAGCGAACCCGAACTGTATAGTTCGGGTTCGTACCGAATTTTGGGGTGTCCGTGACACGGACCCGAACCCGAACATTTTCGTAAAAGTACGGGTTCGGTGTTCGTTGCTTTCTTGGCGCTTTTTGAAAGGCTGCAAACCAGCCAATCAACAAGCGTCATACTACTTGCCCCAAGAGGCCGTCACAGCCATGCCTACTATTGGCATGGCTGTGATTGGCCAGTGCAGCATGTGACCCAGCCTCTATTTAAGCTGGAGTCACGTAGCGCCGCACCTCACTCTGCTCTGAACAGTGTAGGGAGAGGTTGCAGCTGCGACTGTTAGGGCGAGATTAGACAGTGATTAACTCCTCCAAAAGACTTAATTCAGTGATCGATCTACAGCTGTGGATCATTGAACTGCTGCTATTTAATTGCTCACTGTTTTTAGGCTGCCCAGAGCGTTTTTCAGTCACTTTTTTTCTGGGGTGATCGGCGGCCATTTTGTGTCTTGTGGTGCGCCAGCACAAGCTGCCACCAAGTCCATTTAACCATCAATAGTGTGGTTATTTTTTTGCTATATCCTACATCAGGGGCTTGGCTGTGCTTGATATTTTATTGAGGGGTGAAATACAATTGCCAAAATAGCAGTACCCTAAATCTGGTGTTTCAGCTGTGGCCAGCCAATTGTAATACTGTCTGCTGTCTGGCAAAGGATATATTTTTGTTCTGGGTTGAAATACAATTCCCAACTTAGCAATTCCCTAAATCAGTGGTTTCTGCTGTATCAGGCCTACTTTAAATCTATCCATAAAAGGGTATATTTGATTGAAGGTGCGGATAGTGTCATTCTCAATTACTTCACACACACGCTACCGTGCATTTCCAAGTCTAATTCTGTCCATAAACGTATACCTGTCACCCAGCGCCTAAATAATAGGCCTCAAATTTATATTCAGCTAAATCTGTGGTTATTGCTGTAGCTGGTCAAGTTATTTAGTGTCCGTCAAAGCACAGTTTTTGTTCTGGGTTGAAATACAATTCCCAACTTAGCAATTCCTTAAATCAGTGGTTTGTGCTGTATCAGGCCTACTTTAAATCTATCCATAAAAGGGTATATTAGATTGAAGGTGCGGATAGTGTCATTCTCAAATACTTCACACACACGCTACCGTGCATTTCCAAGTCTAATTCTGTCCATAAACGTATACCTGTCACCCAGCGCCTAAATACTAGGCCTACAATTTATATTCAGCTAAATCTGTCGTTACTGCTGTGCCTGTATTAGTGTAATACGGTACCTAAATAGATAGCCAGATAGTGTTAGGTGCCTGTAAAAAAAAAAAGCCTGAATTTGAATTCAATACATTGGGCCAAATAATTTTTTTCTTATTGTGGTGAACGGTAACAATGAGGAAAACATCTAGTAAGGGACGCGGACGCGGACATGGTCGTGGTGGTGTTAGTGGACCCTCTGGTGCTGGGAGAGGACGTGGCCGTTCTGCCACAGCCACACGTCCTAGTGAACCAACTACCTCAGGTCCCAGTAGCCGCCAGAATTTACAGCGATATTTGGTGGGGCCCAATGCCGTTCTAAAGATGGTAAGGCCTGAGCAGGTACAGGCATTAGTCAATTGGGTGGCCGACAGTGGATCCAGCACGTTCACATTATCTCCCACCCAGTCTTCTGCAGAAAGCGCACAGATGGCGCCTGAAAACCAAGCCCATCAGTCTGTCACATCACCCCCATGCATATCAGGGAAACTGTCTGAGCCTCAAGTTATGCAGCAGTCTCTTATGCTGTATGAAGAGTCTGCTGGCAGGGTTTCCCAAGGGCATCCACCTAGCCCTTCCCCAGCGGTGGAAGAGATAGAATGCACTGACGCACAACCACTTATGTTTCCTGATGATGAGGACATGGTAATACCACCTCAGCACATCTCTGATGATGACGAAACACAGGTGCCAACTGCTGCGTCTTTCTGCAGTGTGCAGACTGAACAGGAGGTCAGGGAGGAAGACGATGCAGGGGACGATGAGGTCCTACACCCCACATGGAATGAAGGTCGTGCCACTGACTTTCACAGTTCGGAGGAAGAGGCAGTGGTGAGACCGAGCCAACAGCGTAGCAAAAGAGGGAGCAGTGGGCAAAAGCAGAACACCGGCTGCCAAGAGACTCCGCCTGCTACTGACTGCCGCCATGTGGGACCGAGCACCCCAAAGGCAGCTTCAAGGAGTTCCCTGGCATGGCACTTCTTCAAACAATGTGCTGACGACAAGACCCGAGTGGTTTGCACGCTGTTTACCATCAGAGCCTGAAGCGAGGCATTAACGTTCTGAACCTTAGCACAACCTGCATGACCAGGCACCTGCATGCAAAGCATGAACTGAGTAAACACCTTAAAAACACGGAAGTCACTCAGGCTCCCCCTGCTACCTCTTCTGCTGCTGCCGCCTCTGCTTCTTCTGCTGCTGCCGCCTTGGCCTCTTCCTCCGCCTCTGGAGGAACATTGGCACCTGCTGCCCAGCAAACAGGGGTTGTACCACCAACACCACCACCTCCGTCACCAAGCATCTCAACCATGTCACACGGCAGCGTTCAGCTCTCCATCTCACAAACATTTGAGAGAAAGCGTAAATTCCCACCTAGCCACCCTCGATCCCTGGCCCTGAATGCCAGCATTTCTAAACTGCTGGCCTATGAAATGCTGTCATTTTGGCTGGTGGACACAGACAGCTTCAAACAGCTCATGTCGCTTGCTGTCCCACAGTATGTTGTTCCCAGCCGCCACTACTTCTCCAAGAGAGCCGTGCTTTCCCTGCACAACCAAGTATCCGATAAAATCAAGAGTGCACTGCGCAACGCCATCTGTGGCAAGGTCCACCTAACCACAGATACGTGGACCAGTAAGCACGGCCAAGGACGCTATATCTCCCTAACTGCACACTGGGTAAATGTAGTGGCGGCTGGGCCCCAGGCAGAGAGCTGTTTGGCGCACGTCCTTCCGCCGCCGAGGATCGCAGGGCAACATTCTTTGCCTCCTGTTGCCTCCTCCTCCTACTCGGCTTCCTCCTCCTCTTCTTCCACCTGCTCATCCAGTCAGCCACACACTTTCACCACCAACTTCAGCACAGCCGGGGTAAACGTCAGCAGGCCGTTCTGAAACTCATATGTTTGGGGGACAGGCCCCACACCGCACAGGAGTTGTGGCGGGGTATAGAACAACAGACCGACGAGTGGTTGCTGCCGGTGAGTCTCAAGCCCGGCCTGGTGGTGTGCGATAATGGGCGAAATCTCGTTGCAGCTCTGGGACTAGCCGGTTTGACGCACATCCCTTGCCTGGCGCATGTGCTGAATTTGGTGGTGCAGAAGTTCATTCACAACTACCCCGACATGTCAGAGCTGCTGCATAAAGTGCGGGCCATCTGTGCGCGCTTCCTGCGTTCACATCCTGCCGCTGCTCGCCTGTCTGCGCTACAGCGTAACTTCGGCCTTCCCGCTCACCGCCTCATATGCGAAGTACCCACCAGGTGGAACTCCACCTTGCACATGCTGGACAGACTGTGCGAGCAGCAGCAGGCCATAGTGGAGTTTCATTTGCAGCACGCACGGGTGAGTCGCACTGCGGAACAGCACCACTTCACCACCAATGACTGGGCCTCCATGCGAGACCTGTGTGCCCTGTTGCGCTGTTTTGAGTACTCCACCAACATTGCCAGTGGCGATGACGCCGTTATCAGCGTTACAATACCACTTCTATGTCTCCTTGAGAAAACACTTAGGGCGATGATGGAAGAGAAGGTGGCCAAGGAGGAGGAGGAGGAGGAAGAGGGGTCATTTTTAGAACTTTCAGGCCAGTCTCTTAGAAGTGACTCAGAGGGAGATTTTTTGCAACAGCAGAGGCCAGGTACAAATGTGGCCAGCCAGGGCCCACTACTGGAGGACGAGGAGGAGGTGCGTGGCCATCACTGGTGCGTGGCTGGGGGGAAACGCAGGACGATGACGATACGCCTCCCACAGAGGACAGCTTGTCCTTACCTCTTGGCAGCCTGGCACACATGAGCGACTACATGCTGCAGTGCCTGCGCAACGACAGCAGAATTGCCCACATTTTAACGTGTGCGGACTACTGGGTTGCCACCCTGCTGGATCCACGGTACAAAGACAATGTGCCCACCTTACTTCCTGCACTGGAGCGTGATAGGAAGATGCACGAGTACAAGCGCACATTGGTAGACATGCTACTGAGAGCATTCCCAAATGTCACAGGGGAACAAGGGGAAGCCCAAGGCGAAGGCAGAGGAGGGACAAGAGGTCGCCAACGCAGCTGTGTCACAGCCAGCTCCTCTGAGGTCAGGGTTAGCATGGCAGAGATGTGGAAAAGTTTTGTCAACAAGCCACAGCTAACTGCACCACCACCTGAAACGGAACGTGTTAGCAGGAGGCAACATTTCACTAACATGGTGGAACAGTAAGTGTGCACACCCCTCCACGTACTGACTGATGGTTCGGCCCCATTCAACTTCTGGGTCTCCAAATTGTCCACGTGGCCAGAGCTAGCCTTTTATGCCTTGGAGGTGCTGGCCTGCCCGGCGGCCAGCGTTTTGTCTGAACGTGTATTCAGCACGGCAGGGGGCGTCATTACAGACAAACGCAGCCGCCTGTCTACAGCCAATGTGGACAAGCTGACGTTCATAAAAATGAACCAGGCATGAATCCCACAGGTCCTGTCCATCCCTTGTGCAGATTAGACATTAACTACCTCCCCTTAACCATATATTATTGTACTCCAGGGCACTTCCTCATTCAATCCTATTTTTATTTTCATTTTACCATTATATTGCGGGGCAACCCTAAGTTGAATGAACCTCTCCTCTGTCTGGGTGCCGGGGCCTAAATGTGTGACAATGGACTGTTCCAGTTTTGGCTGACATGAAGCCTGATTCTCTGCTATGACATGAAGACTGAATCTCTGTTATGGGACCTCTCTCCTCTGTCTGGGTGCCGGGGCCTAAATATCTGACAATGGACTGTTCCAGTTTTGGCTGACATGAAGCCTGATTCTCTGCTATGACATGAAGACTGATTCTCTGCTGACATGAAGCCTGAATCTCTGTTATGGGACCTCTCTCCTCTGCCTGGGTGCCGGGGCCTAAATATCTGACAATGGACTGTTCCAGTTTTGTGTGACGTGAAGCCTGATTCTCTGCTATAACATGAAGACTGATTCTCTGCTGACATGAAGCCTGAATCTCTGTTATGGGACCTCTCTTCTCTGCCTTGGTGCCGGGGCCTAAATATCTGACAATGGACTGTTCCAGTGGTGGGTGACGTGAAGCCTGATTCTCAGCTATGACATGAAGACTGATTCTCTGCTGACATGAAGCTTGAATCTCTGTTATGGGACCTCTCTCCTCTGCCTGGGTGCCGGGGCCTAAATATCTGACAATGGACTGTACCAGTGTTGGGTGACGTGAAGCCTGATTCTCTGCTATGACATGAAGACTGATTCTCTGCTGACATGAAGCCTGAATATCTGTTATGGGACCTCTCTCCTCTGCCTGGGTGCGGGGCCTAAATATATGACAATGGACTGTTCCAGTGGTGGGTGACGTGAAGCCTGATTCTCTGCTATGACATGAAGACTGATTCTCTGCTGACATGAAGCCTGAATCTCTGTTATGGGACCTCTCTCCTCTGCCTGGGTGCCGGGGCCTAAATATATGACAATGGACTGTTCCAGTGTTGGGTGACGTGAAGCATGATTCTCTGCTATGACATGAAGACTGATTCTCTGCTGACATGAAGCCTGAATCTCTGTTATGGGACCTCTCTCCTCTGCCTGGGTGCCGGGGCCTAAATATGTGACAGTGGCCTGTTCCAGTGGTGGGTGACGTGAAGCATGATTCTCTGTTATGACATGAAGACTGATTCTCTGCTGACATGAAGCCTGAATCTCTGTTATGGGACCTCTCTCCTCTGCCTGGGTGCCGGGGCCTAAATATATGACAATGGACTGTTCCAGTGTTGGGTGACGTGAAGCATGATTCTCTGCTATGACATGAAGACTGATTCTCTGCTGACATGAAGCCTGAATCTCTGTTATGGGACCTCTCTCCTCTGCCTGGGTGCCGGGGCCTAAATATATGACAATGGACTGTTCCAGTGTTGGGTGACGTGAAGCATGATTCTCTGCTATGACATGAAGACTGATTCTCTGCTGACATGAAGCCTGAATCTCTGTTATGGGACCTCTCTCCTCTGCCTGGGTGCCGGGGCCTAAATATCGGACAATGGACTGTTCCAGTGTTGGGTGATGTGAAGCTTGCTTATCTGCTATGACATGAAGACTGATTCTCTGCTGACATGAAGCCTGAATCTCTGTTATGGGACCTCTCTCCTCTGCCTGGGTGCCGGGGCCTAAATATCTGACAATGGACTGTTCCAGTGTTGGGTGCCGTGAAGCCTGATTCTCTGCTATGACATGAAGACTGATTCTCTGCTGACATGAAGCCTGATTCTCTGTTATGGGACCTCTCTCCTCTGTCTGGGTGCCGGTTCCTAAATATATGACAAATGACTGTTCCAGTTTTGTGTGACGTGAAGCCTGATTCTCTGCTATGACATGAAGACTGATTCTCTGCTGACATGAAGCCTGAATCTCTGTTATGGGACCTCTCTCCTCTGCCTGGGTGCCGGGGCCTAAATATCGGACAATTGACTGTTCCAGTGTTGGGTGACGTGAAGCCTGATTCTCTGCTATGACATGAAGACTGATTCTCTGCTGACATGAAGCCTGAATCTCTGTTATGGGACCACTCTCCTCTGCCTGGGTGCCGGGGCCTAAATATATATGACAATGGACTGTTCCAGTGTTGGGTGACGTGAAGCATGATTCTCTGCTATGACATGAAGACTGATTCTCTGCTGACATGAAGCCTGAATCTCTGTTATGGGACCTCTCTCCTCTGCCTGGGTGCCGGGGCCTAAATATCTGACAATGGACTGTTCCAGTGTTGGGTGACGTGAAGCCTGATTCTCTGCTATGACATGTAGACTGATTCTCTGCTGACATGAAGCCTGAATCTCTGTTATGGGACCTCTCTCCTCTGCCTGGGTGCCGGGGCCAAAATATATGACAATGGACTGTTCCAGTGTTGGGTGACGTGAAGCATGATTCTCTGCTATGACATGAATACTGATTCTCTGCTGACATGAAGCCTGAATCTCTGTTATTGGACCTCTCTCCTCTGCCTGGGTGCCGGGGCCTAAATATTTGACAATGGACTGTTCCAGTGTTGGGTGACGTGAAGCCTGATTCTCTGCTATGACATGAAGACTGATTCTCTGCTGACATGAAGCCAGATTCTCTGCTATGGGACCTCTCTCCAATTGACATTGGTTCATTTTTATTTATTTTATTTTTATTTTTATTCATTTCCCTATCCACATTTGTTTGCAGGGGATTTAACTACATTTTGTTGCCTTTTTGCAGCCCTCTAGCCCTTTCCTGGGCTGTTTTACAGCCTTTTTAGTGCCGAAAAGTTCGGGTCCCCATTGACTTCAATGGGGTTCGGGACGAAGTTCGGGTCGGGTTTGGATCCCGAATCCGAACATTTCCGGGAAGTTCGGCCGAACTTCTGGAACCCGAACATCCAGGTGTTCGCTCAACTCTACTTTTATTGTGTTAAAAAACAGTTTTGATCCATATGCAAATGACCTTATATGAGTCCTGTATCCGGAAATGAGTCAAGCGGAAAGGAGCCCAGCACCGCCCCGCGTCATCCGAATGTCCTCCTTGCTGTCTGACATCACAGAGCTGGAGCGCCGAAATCTCGCGATGCGCGAGCTAGAGCATGCGTAGTTCGTTCCCTGTGCTGATGCCAGTACAGGGAATGAACATGATGCCTACACTGCGCATGCGCTAGCTCGCGCATCGCGAGTTTTCGGCGCTCCAGCTCTGTGACGTCAGCCAGCAAGGAGGAGATTCGGAGGACGCGGGGCGGTGCTGGGCTCCTTTCCGCTTGACTCATCTCCGGATAAAGGACTCATATCAGGTCATTTGCATATGGATCAAAACACAATAAAAGCGCAGAGAGCTATGGGGACTGGGTATTGAAGATGAGCTAGTGGCCATCTAGCAGCCCATGTCCCCAGCTCTATGCACAAAATCCTGGTGACAGGTTCCCTTTAAAGAGGAAACACAAACCTCTGGCTGACGCTGCTGATACCATAGACTGTCCCGGTGTCCCTCCCGTATCCCCCCGAAAGGACTGCCCCTGCCGCCCCGGTGGGGTCACCCGTAACCATAAACTGATATCTTTATGGTCCCACCGAATATTAGGCCGAACCGCCTTCCTCTGCCTGAATTGCTCGTCGTACCTAAGCCACCCGGAACCACCACATACCCTGTATGCCTCCCCAATCGCATCCAGATAGCAAAACAATGCCGAGCAACACTCAGGCGTCTTTTCCCCAATGACACTCGACAAGATCGCAAACGCTTGCAACCAATTGGCAAACGTACGCGGGATGAGTCTATGCCGACGCTTTTCGTCTTCCTCCTTTTTACCCTTGCCCACTTGTTCACTATCCAGGTTAAACCGCTCCAGGGGAAGAAGCGAAAAAATTTCAACATACTCCCCCCGCCATATCCGCTCGTGAACGTCTTTCTTTAAGTGCGCTCCCAACGGCCCCTCAAAACACACGTACACCTCCCCTTTTGCCGCGTCGCTAACCTTAGCCCTCTCTTCCTCACCCCCCACCTGTGTCTGAACCGACCCCAATCCCCCCCCCCCGAGACTGTGCGTCCCCATCCGCCACCCCCAAACCCCCACCGACCCCCCATGCCGGTAATGGAGAAGAACCTGCCACCCTCAAACCTGAAACCCATCCTGCCAAACTAGTAAAAATTTGCCCCAAACCCCCCACTATTTCCTCCCCCAGCCCCCACACCCCCCAGGCTACTAACCAATGTCTGCAAAGCACCCTACATGTTCTCACCTGGCTGCCTGGGCGCTGTGAACCCATCAGCCGCTGATCCTGACTCCGGACGAACGGTCCTCCCAGACGACTCAACAGATGCTTCAGCTGTGCTTGCTCCGTTCGACGTCCATGCTGGGTGCGCTCCCCAACTCCTCAGCCCTCACAAACTCTTCCTGCAGTTCCAGGCCAGAAGACATCTGCCCGTGATCCCTAGGAGCCCTGCGCCCTCTAGTGGCCACTACTGGCACAGGCTCCGTCCTACTGCTGCTCCCTCTCCCTCGACGAGCGGACGTTCCTGCCACTAGGGGGGGCAAGGAACCCGCCGACCTAGCTCCGGATCCCACGCTGCTTGCAGGTGAAGGCAGGGAAAGAGAGTCCCTGCCTCCTTCAGGGCTCCACTGCGCACCCGGATTCCTCCCACCTCTGGGGGACAGGGGCGAGATGCGCCCACCATCCCTTGCCTGTGGAGGGTACCTAGAGGGGCTCCTGCGCCTGCGCCGAGCCCTGGGGTGTCTCACTAGGGCTAAGGCGCTCCGGCGGCCGGACCCGCCGCGGCCGTTGTGCACATGGCGACGGGCCAGCTATACTCGCCGCCTCCCCCTGCAGCAAACCAGCCAGCTGCCCCTGCAACCACTCCGATCCACGGGCCTCCCCTGCCGCCCGCAACCGCTCCAACAACTCCTCCACGGACTGCATGGTAGGTCCTGCCTGTACACTTTTTCAAATTACTCTAACATGGCCACCGGGCTAAGCCCCCCTTAAATAAAGTCCCCCCTAACTCCACCATTACTATTCCGCCCCCCCCCGCTTCCCACCTTTCATTAACCCCACACCTACCAGGCCCCTTACACCTCCGCTTCCCGCCTTGCATTAACCCTATACCTACCAGGCCCCCTTGCACCTAAATTCTTCATGAAGAACTACGGTAAACCTCTAGTCCGGCCTTACTTGACTTGAGTACAAGAGTGTATGTTTGATGGTATAAATGTCTATTCTGCACAAGGTACAGACAAGTCTTGTGGGATCCATGCCTGACGTGAGCTTGTCCACGTTGGCTGTGAACAGGCGGCTGCGTCTGTCTGTAATGACGCCTCCTGCCGTGCTAAATACACGTTCAGAGAGTACACTGGCTGCAGGGCAGGCCAGCACCTCCAAGGCATACAGGGCAAGCTCTGGCCATGTGGACAATTTGGAGACCCAGAAGTTGAATGGGGCAGAACCATCAGTCAGTACGTGTAGTCGTGTGCACAGGTACTGTTCTACCATGTTATTCAAATGCTGCCTCATGCTAACACGCTCCATATCAGCAGTTGGGGCCGGTTGTTGCGGCGAGGTGACAAAGCTTTTCCAAATGTCGGCCATGCTAACCCTGCCTTCTGAGGTGCTGGCGCTGACACAGCTGTGCTGGCGACCTCTTCCTCCTCCCCTGCCTTCGCTTTGTGCTTCCACTTGTCCCCCGGCGTCAGTCGGGAATGCTCTCATTCGTCTACTAGCGTGCGCCTGTAGTCGCGCATCTTCCGATCACGCTCCAGTGAGGGAATTAAGGACGGCACATTGTCTTTGTAACGGGGATCCAGCAGGGTGGCCACCCAGTAGCCAGCACACGTTAAAATGTCGGCAACTCTGCTGTCGTTGCGCAGGCACTGCAGCATGTAGTCGCTCATGTGTGCCAGGCTGCCCAGAGGTAAGGACAAGCTGTCCTCTGTGGGAGGCGTATCGTCTGCATCCGCCGTATCCCCCCAGCCACGCACCAGTGATGGGCTCGAGCTGCGTTGGATGCCACCCCGTTGTGAACATGCTTCATCCCCATCCTCATCCTCATCGTCCTCCAGTAGTGGGCCCTGGCTGGCCAAATTTGTACCTGGCCTCTGCTGTTGCAAAAATCCTCTTTCTGAGCCACTTCTAAAAGACTGGCCAGAAAGTGTTAGAGATGACCCCTCTTCCTCCTCCTCATCCTGGGCCACATCCTCTTCCATCATTGCCCTAAGTGTTTTCTCAAGGAGACATAGAAGAGGTATTGTAACGCTGATAACAGCGTCATCACCACTGGCCATGTTGTTGGAGTACTCGAAACAGCGCAACAGGGCACACAGGTCTCGCATGGAAGCCCAGTCATTGGTGGTGAAGTGGTGCTGTTCTGCAGTGCGACTCACCCGTGAGTGCTGCAGCTGAAACTCCACTATGGCCTGCTGCTGCTCGCACAGTCTCTCCAGCATGTGCAAGTTGGAGTTCCACCTGGTGGGTACGTCGCATATGAGGCGGTGAGCGGAAAGGCCAAAGTTACGATGTAGAGCAGACAGCCGAGCGGCGGCAGGATGAGAACGCCGAAAGCGCGCACAGACGGCCCTCACTATATGCAGCAGCTCAGACATGTCGGGGTAGTTGTGAATTAATTTCTGCACCACCAAATTCAGCACATGCGCCAGGCAAGGGATGTGCATCAAACCGGCTAGTCGAGATTTCGCCCATTATCGCACACCACCAGGCTGGGCTTGAGACTCACTGGCAGCAAACACTCGTCGGTCTGTTGTTCTATACCCCGCACAACTCCTGCGCGGTGTGGGGCCTGTCCCCCAAACACATTAATTTCAGAACGGCCTGCTGACATTGACCCCTGGTTGTGCTGAAGTTGGTGGTGAAGGTCTGTCGCTGACCGGATGAGGAGGTGGTAGAAGAGGAGGAGGAAGCCGAGTAGGAAGAGGAGGCAACGAATGATGCCCTGCGATCCTTGGCGGCGGAAAGACGTGCGCCAAACAGCTCTCCGCCTGGGGCTCAGCCGCCACTACATTTACCCAGTGTGCAGTTAGGGAGATATAGCGTCCCTGGCCGTGCTTACTGGTCCACATATCCGTGGTTAGGTGGACCTTGCCACAGATGGTGTTGCGCAGTGCACACTTGATTTTATCCGATACTTGGTTGTGCAGGGAGGGCACGGCTCTCCTGGAAAAGTAGTGGCAGCTGGGAAGGATTTTAGAAATGCTGGCATTCAGGGCCAGGGATCGAGGGTGGCTAGGTGGGAATTTACATTTTCTCTCAAAGGTTTGTGAGATGGAGAGCTGAACGCTTCTGTGTGACATGGTGGAGATGCTTGGTGATGGAGGTGGTGTTGTTGGTGGCACATCCTCTGTTTGCTGGGCGGCAGGTGCTAACGTTCCTCCAGAGGCGGAGGAAGAGGCTGAGGCAGCAGCAGAAGAGGGAGCCTGAGCCCTTTCTTGGTTTTGAAGGTGCTTACTCCACTGCAGCCCGTGTCTCACATGTAGATGCCTGGTCATGCAGGTTGTGCTAAGGTTCAGAACGTTAATGCCTCGCTTCAGGCTCTGATGGCACAGCATGCAAACCACTCGGGTCTTGTCGTCAGCACATTGTGTGAAGAAGTGCCATGCCAGGGAACTCCTTGAAGCTGCCTTTGGTGTGCTCGGTCCCTGGTGATGGTGGCCAGTAGCAGGCGAACTGTTTTGGCGACGGCTGCTCGGCTTTTGCACCCTGCTCCCTCTTTTGCTACGCTGTTGGCTCGGTCTCACCACTGCCTCTTCCTCCGAACTCTGAAAGTCAGTGGCACGACCTTCATTCCATGTGGGGTCTAGGACCTCATCGTCCCCTGCATCGTCTTCCACCCACTCTTCCTCCCTGACCTTCTTTTCGGTCTGCACACTGCAGAAAGACGCAGCAGTTGGGACCTGTGTTTCGTCATCATCAGAGATGTGCTGAGGTGGTATTACCATGTCCTCATCAGGAAACATAGGTGGTTGTGCGTCAGTGCATTCTATTTCTTTCACCCCTGGTGAAGGGCTAGGTGGATGCCCTTGGGAAACCCTGCCAGCAGAGTCTTCAAACAGCATAAGAGACTGCTGCATGACTTGAGGCTCAGACAGGTTCCCCGAAATGCACGGGGGTGATGTGACAGACTGATGGGCATGGGTTTCAGGCACCACCTGTGCGCTTCCTGCAGAAGACTGGGTGGGAGATAATGTGAACGTGCTGGATCCACTGTCGGCCACCCAATTGACTAGCGCCTGTACTTGCTCAGGCCTTACCATCCTTAGAACGGCATTAGGCCCGACCAAATATCGCTGTAGATTCTGGCGGCTACTGGGACCTGAGGTAGTATGTTCAGTAGGATGTGTAGCTGTGGCAGAACGGCCATGTCCTCTCCCTGCACCAGAGGCTCCACCAACACCACGACCGCGTCCCTTATTAGATGTTTTCCTCATAGTTAGCGTTTACAAAGCAAAGTAAAAAGTGGTTAAGTCTGTTAAAAATAATTATCTGCCAATAAAAACCCTGATGTTGGGTATTGCACTCAAATTTTTTTTTTCTTACTCTATATGACAGCGGTATTTGTGGCATAAATGTGATACTCACTTATGCACGTCTTATCCCAGATGTGCAGTACATTAGAGGCTTTTTTCATCCCAGTTACCAAAAAGCCGTATTTATGGCCTAAATGTGACAGTCAATTATGCTTGTCTAATACCAGATGTGCAGTATATCAGAGGCTTTTTTCACCCCAGTATGCTAAAGCCGTATTTATGGCCTAAATGTGACAGTCACTTATGCATGTGTAATCCCAGATGTGCAATATATTAGAGGATTTTTTCACCCTAGTAACCAAAAAGCTGTATTTCTGGCCTAAATGTGACAGTCACTTATGCTTGTCTAATCCCAGATGTGCAGTATATTAGAGGGTTTTTTCACCCCAGTATGCGAAAGCCGTATTTATGGCCTAAATGTGACAGTCACTTATGCACGTGTAATCCTAGATGTGCCGTATATTAGAGGCTTTTTTTACCCCAGTAACCAAAAAGCCATATTTATGGCCTAAATGTGAGTCACTTATGCACGTGTAATCCCAGATGTGCAGTATATCAGAGGCTTTTTTCACCCCAGTAACCAAAAAGCCGTATTTATGGCCTAAATGTGACAGTCACTTATGCACGTGTATGACTTAATGGGATGGAAGAATTTCCTCCGTCTACTCCCACTAACCTGACCCTTCAATAACCACACCGACACCATCTTGCTTTGGAGAAAATTGACCATGACGGCCGAACTTTATTATTCACATATAATAATAACAATAATAATAACAACAGGCACTTTAACACAACCTTCAACGTTATGACCCACTGAATCGTAACAAGGATCCTGGAGGGCAACCCAAACAAGCGGCATCTTCCTTAACCGTCTCACCTTATACTTCAAGCTTACCCTTGGCCGCACTCACCGACCCAAGAGCACCAAATCCTTGAAGTATCCAAGTATCTCCTCCTGTAGGCCTTTTAGCCCAAACAGGAGCCCTATCCTCGGCATTCACAAACCACATGAGATGCAGGCTCCAACATGTCCCGCATCTCTTAACCATTGAATCGCTCCCCAGGATCCCATAACAATCAGCCACTTCCAAACGTAATCCAATAAGCCCAGCTAACAGGGTGGGAGGGTGGGAAACGCACTTGCTCTACTCTATTACTGCCCAAAGCCCCTCCTCCTGACAATATATACTGCCCACCAATCTGCTAATCCTCCCCTTCCTCCCTTAACCACCTCCCGACCGCCTAACGCACGGATGCGTCCGGAAGGTGGTTGATTCATTCCTCCTGGACGCATCCATGCGTCATCTCGCGAGACGCGAGATTTCCTGTGAACGCGTTCACAGGATCGGAAGGTAAGCAAGTGGATCTCCAGCCTGCCAGCGGCGATCGTTCGCTGGCAGGCTGGAGATGTGATTTTTTTAACCCCTAACAGGTATATTAGACGCTGTTTTGATAACAGCGTCTAATATACCTGCTACCTGGTCCTCTGGTGGTCCCTTTTGTTTGGATCGACCACCAGAGGACACAGGCAGCTCAGTAAAGTAGCACCAAACACCACTACACTATACTACACTACCCCCCCCTGTCACTTATTAACCCCTTATGAACCACTGATCACCCCTGATCACCCCATATAGACTCCCTGATCACCCCCCTGTCATTGATCACCCCCCTGTCATTGATCACGCCCTTGTAAGGCTCCATTCAGACGTCCGTATGATTTTTACGGATCCACTGATACATGGATCGGATCCGCAAAACACGTACGGACATCTGAATGGAGTCTTACAGGGGGGTGATCAATGAAGGAGGTGATCACCCCATATAGACTCCCTGATCACCCCCCTGTCATTGATCACCCCCCTGTCATTGATCACCCCCTTGTAAGGCTCCATTCACACGTCCGTATGATTTTTACGGATCCACTGATACATGGATCGGATCCGCAAAACACGTACGGACATCTGAATGGAGCATTACAGGGGGGTGATCAATGACGGAGGTGATCACCCCATATAGACTCCCTGATCACCCCCCTGTCATTGATCACTCCCCTGTAAGGCTCTATTCAGACATCCGTATGTTTTTTACGGATCCACGGATACATGGATCGGATCCGCAAAACACATACAGACGTCTGAATGGAGCCTTACAGGGGGGTGATCACCCCATATAGACTCCCTGATCACCCCCCTGTGATTGATCACCCCCCTGTAAGGCTGCATTCAGATGTCCGTATGTTTTTTTACGGATCCACGGATACATGGATCGGATCCGCAAAACACATACGGACATCTAAATGGAGCCTTATAGGGGGGTGATCAATGACAGGGGGTGATCACCCCATATAGACTCCCTGATCACCCCCCTGTCATTGATCACGCCCCTGTAAGGCTGCATTCAGATGGCGGTATGTTTTTTACGGATCCACGGATACATGGATCGGATCCGCAAAACACATACAGACATCTGAATGGAGCCTTATAGGGGGGTGATCAATGACAGGGGGGTGAACACCCCATATAGACTCCCTGATCACCCCCCTGTCATTGATCACCCCCCTGTCATTGATCACCCCCCTGTAAGGCTGCATTCAGATGTCCGTATGTTTTTTACGGATCCACGGATACATGGATCGGATCCGCAAAATACATACGGACATCTGAATGGAGCCTTATAGGGGGGTGATCAATGACAGGGGGGTGATCACCCCATATAGACTCCCTGATCACCCCCCTGTCATTGATCACCCCCCTGTCATTGATCACCCCCTTGTAAGGCTCCATTCAGACGTCCGTATGATTTTTACAGATCCACTGATACATGGATCGGATCCGCAAAACACATACGGACGTCTGAATGGAGCCTTACAGGGGGGTGATCAATGACAGGGGGGTGATCACCCCATATAGACTCCCTGATCACCCCCCTGTCATTGATCACCCCCCCTGTCATTGATCACCCCCCTGTCATTGATCACCACCCTGTAAGGCTCCATTCAGACATTTTTTTGGCCCAAGTTAGCGGAAATCTTTTTTTTTTTTTCTTACAAAGTCTCATATTCCACTAACTTGTGTCAAAAAATAAAATCTCACATGAACTCACCATAACCCTCACGGAATTTTTAGACATTTATATTCCAGACTTCTTCTCACGCTTTAGGGCCCCTAGAAGGCCAGGGCAGTATAAATACCCCACATGTGACCCCATTTCGGAAAGAAGACACCCCAAGGTATTCGCTGAGGGGCATATTGAGTCCATGAAAGATTGAAATTTTTGTCCCAAGTTAGCGGAAAGGGAGACTTTGTGAGAAAAAAAAATAAAAAATCAATTTCCGCTAACTTGTGCAAAAAAAAAATAATTTCTATGAACTCGCCATGCCCCTCATTTAATACCTTGGGGTGTCTTCTGTCCAAAATGGGGTCACATGTGGGGTATTTATACTGCCCTGGCTTTTTAGGGGCCCTAAAGCGTGAGAAGAAGTCTGGGATCCAAATGTCTAAAAATGCCCTCATAAAAGGAATGTGGGCCCCTTTGGGCATCTAGGCTGCAAAAAAGTGTCACACATTTGGTATCGCCGTACTCAGGAGAAGTTGGTCAATGTGTTTTGGGGTGTCATTTTACATATACCCATGTTGGGTGAGATAAATATCCTGGTCAAATGCCAACTTTGTATAAAAAATGGGAAAAGTTGTCTTTTGCCGAGATATTTCTCTCACCCAGCATGAATATATGTAAAATGACACGCCAAAACACATTGCCCAACTTCTCCTGAATACGGCGATACCACATGTGTGACACTTTTTTGCAGCCTAGGTGGGCAAAGGGGCCCACATTCCAAAGAGCACCTTTCGGATTTCACAGGTCATTTACCTACTTACCACACATTAGGGCCCCTAGAATGCCAGGGCAGTATAACTACCCCACAAGTGACCCCATTTTGGAAAGAAGACACCCCAAGGTATTTTGTGAGGGGCATGGCGAGTTCCTAGAATTTTTAATTTTTTGTCTCAAGTTAGCGGAAAATTATGATTTTTTTTTTCTTTTTTTTCTTACAAAGTCTCATATTCCACTAACTTGTGACAAAAAATAAAAAAATTCTAGGAACTCACCATGCCCCTCTTGGAATACCTTGGGGTGTCTTCTTTCCAAAATGGGGTCACTTGTGGAGTAGTTATACTGCCCTGGCATTCTAGGGGCCCAAATGTGTGGTAAGTAGTTTGAAATCAAAATCTGTAAAAAATGGCCGGTGAAATCCGAAAGGTGCTCTTTGGAATGTGGGCCCCTTTGCCCACCTAGGCTGCAAAAAAGTGTCACACATGTGGTATCTCCGTACTCAGGAGAAGTTGGGAAATGTGTTTTGGGGTGTCATTTTACATATACCCATGCTGGGTGAGAGAAATATCTTGGCAAAAGACAACTTTTCCCATTTTGGGAAAACGTGTCCGAAAAGGACAAACCCGCAGCATAAAACGTGCCCAGCCAAAAAACCAATATCGTTCGAAAATCATCCAACGAGCTACAACCACCCACCTGCTCAATCAAATCCTCCCACAAAGACCACACTAAAGAGTAAGCTGACCACGTACCGTTACTAAGCGACCGCCTAATCAGGCCCGCTGACACCCCAAGGCCACGCTCCAGAGCCACTGGGGACAGGGCAACCCCCGGATTTCGGCTCCCGGCGCCAAGCCGCGGAAACGCTCCCACTGAAAACGAGAAAGGGAATCAGCAAGTGAGTTATCTACTCCCGGGACATGTACCGCAACAAAACATGCATTCAACCGCAAACCCCTCAATACCTCATTAAATTCAACACCGGCGGCGAGTTAGCCGACTGGCTGTTAATCGCTTGAACAACACCCATATTATCGCAATAAAAACGCACCCGCCGATTCCTAAGCCAGTCCCCCCACAACTCAGTAGCCAGAACAATAGGAAAAAGCTCCAACAACACCAAGTTGGAAAGAAAACCAGCCTGCCTCCATTCAGCCGGCCAAGCCCCTGCACTCCATTGCCCCTACAAAAAACACCGTAACCACACGAACCAGACACATCCGAAAACAACTCCAAATCCACATTACTGACCACCGCCTCCATCCACACCGACCGCCCATTATAATCCAACAAAAAAGTCTCCTACACCGCCAAATCGTCCTTCACAGCCATCGGCAACCGCAAGTAATGAAAAGGAGCAGTAATGCCTGCCGTCGCTAATGCCAAGCGACGGCAAAAAACCCGCCCCATCGGCAAAATGCGACAAGCTAAATTCAATTTCCCCAAAACCGATTGAACCCGCTTAAGCTGTACCTTCTTAGCCTTCCTTAAAAACACCACCTCGTGCAAAAGATAAAGCACCTTATCGCCAGACAGACGACACTCCATAGCCAAACTGTCGATCTCAATACCTAAGAACTTGATGACCATGGACGGGCCTTCCGTCTTATCCGCCGCCAACGGGATGCCAAAACGCGCCGCCACCCTTTCCATCGTATGCAGCAAAACAGCACACACCCTAGATCCAGCGGGACCCAGAAACAAGAAATCATCCAGGTAGTGCAAAACCGAGCTCCATCCCGCCTCCTGTTTCACCACCCATTCGAGAAAACAACTAAACGATTCAAACAAAGAGCACGAGATTGTTGTTTGCCTATGGGGTGCGCAATCAACATAGAAACAACCATCCCACTGAAAACCAAGCAAATGCAAACTGTCAGGGTGAATGGGCAACAATCGGAAAGCAGCCTCAATATCAGTTTTAGCAAGCAGGGCACCCTGCCCGAAACGCCGCACCCAACGCACTGCCTCATCAAAAGACGTGTATGACACATAGCATAATTCGACTGCTATCCCATCATTCACAGACCCACCCAGCGGATAGGACAAATGATGAATGAGCCTGAACTTATTGGGCTCCTTCTTAGGAACTAAACCCAACGGGGAGACCCACAAATCCGGCAAAGGACACTCCGAAAAGGGGCCGACCACCCTGCCAGCCACAACCTCCTTCACAATCTTTTCCCTCACCACATCAGGGTAACGCAAAGCCGAAGAAAAATTCCGGGACGACACCCTCGTCCCGGACAAACTACACGGAATAACAAACCCCACGAAACGTAAACCCCTCCAACAACAACCGAGTCGCCTCCCTATTTGTATACGTCCTTAAATACGGCTCCATCTCTTCCACCCTCACCGGCATTACCCCTTTTTTGCATAACCTCGGGTCCCTTACCCTTCCCTCGCCGGAAGCACCGAGACAGGCTATGGGAACCGCCGCAACCGGAGCACTCATGCTTGAACCTGCAGTCGGACAAGAACTGGCAATGTCCTTCGTTGAACTGCCAGCAACAACCCCTTCTGCCCCCCACCTGAGACTCCGAAGCCGAGGCACCCCCGGCCACTCCACGAAAGGGCTGAGACCCCCCCCCACGGGGTGCTGCCATCAACTGCATCCACAGACCAATATCCTTGTGGTCCCAACGAATGCTAGGCCTGACCGCCTTCCGATGCCGGAACTGCTCGTCGTACCTAAGCCACGCCACACCCCCATACATCCGATGAGCCTCTCCGATAGCATCCATATAGCAAAAAAGGGCCGAGCAATGCTCAGGCGCTTTTTCCCCGACCACACTGGCCAAAATCGCAAAGGCCTGCAACCAATTCTGAAAAGTGCGCGGAATCAACCTATACCTCCTCCTTTCTTCCTCCTCCTTCTTACTCTCATCTGGCTTACCCCTATCCAAATTAAATTTCTCCAAAGGAAGCAACGAGAAAATTTCCACATAATCATCCTTCCATATCTTCTCCCTGACCTCCTGCTTCAAATGAGCCCCCAGCGGCCCCTCAAAACACACATAAATCTCACCTTTCGCTGCATCCGCCAACCTAACACCATCCCCCACATCACCTCTAGTCCCCGCTGCCAGCCCCGATCCAGAGGCCTGCACACCGGCCGCCGAGCCGTCGTCACTCGCCCCCAACAAACCCTGCGCCGCCCCCTGAACCAGCGCCAAATCCGGAGCAGGAGACCATACAGCCGCCCGAGACCCGGCAGAGCCCGAGCCCAACCGTGATAGCAAAGTGAGCATACCAGACAATACATCCCGCACCAAAGCCTCAGAACCCCCCCCCCACCATGTACTACAGAACCCCCACCTCCCCCAACAGGAATCTGACACGACGTTCTCTCACCTGGCCGTCCCCGGACAATGTCGCCGGCAGCCGCAGGCCTCCCCTCGGGTATCACCAACGAGACGTCAATCCCGGATGGCACGGCGTCATCCATACCGCCAGCCACTGTCTCTTCTCCTGGATCCACTTCACCGTCCTCCAGCTGCGACAACTCCCCTTCAGACTCCAGATGCATAAGACGGACATCCGCAGCCCCCCTTGAAGCAGAGGCCATCACTCCTGGCCGCGAACTCCTCCTCACAGCGACTCCCAGCAAACCAGGCTCCACAGCTGAGGAACTGTGAGCCGCATTCTCATGCAGCAGCTCAGGGGGCGCAATCACCGCTGCAGTCCCGGACAAGGTGCTATGCCGACGATCCACCGCTAGGGGCCGCAACGCACCCTCCCTGCTAGAGAAACCACTCCGCTCCTGAGGCCCAACGCGATGATTTTGCCGATCAGAAGAAACTGACCGCGACGCAGGCAACAACTCCTCCCCGCCATCCGGAAGGCCCAGGCCGACAAGCGACCCGGCCGCAACACCGCCACAATCCTCAGGTAAGTCGGCCCTGGCTCGCGCCCCCCGCAAGACCTCCCGCGGGGAGACAGCCGTGCGCACCTGACCTCTCCCTCTCAGAGACCGGAAGATGGGACCCGCACTAGATCGTCCCTCTCCCGCCGGCCTACCACTTCTCGCTGATGTATCACCAACGAGACGTCAATCCCGGATGGCACGGCGTCATCCATACCGCCAGCCACTGTCTCTTCTCCTGGATCCACTTCACCGTCCTCCAGCTGCGACAACTCCCCTTCAGACTCCAGATGCATAAGACGGACATCCGCAGCCCCCCTTGAAGCAGAGGCCATCACTCCTGGCCGCGAACTCCTCCTCACAGCGACTCCCAGCAAACCAGGCTCCACAGCTGAGGAACTGTGAGCCGCATTCTCATGCAGCAGCTCAGGGGGCGCAATCACCGCTGCAGTCCCGAACAAGGTGCTATGCCGATGATCCACCGCTAGGGGCCGCAACGCACCCTCCCTGCTAGAGAAACCACTCCGCTCCTGAGGCCCAACGCGATGATTTCGCCGATCAGAAGAAACTGACCGCGACGCAGGCAACAACTCCTCCCCGCCATCCGGAAGGCCCAGGCCGACAAGCGACCCGGCCGCAACACCGCCACGATCCTCAGGTAAGTCGGCCCTGGCTCGCGCCCCCCGCAAGACCTCCCGCGGGGAGACAGCCGTGCGCACCTGACCTCTCCCTCTCAGAGACCGGAAGATGGGACCCGCACTAGATCGTCCCTCTCCCGCCGGCCTACCACTTCTCGCTGATGTCCTCCCGCTGCGCCTGGGTGGCGAATCCGAAACGGACGGGGCAGACCGCAGCGGAGGGTGCCTGGGGGGGCTCCGAATTCGCCGGCGCAATCGCGGTGTAGTCTCAGGGCTCAGGCGTTCAGGAGGGACTGAACGCCTAGCCCTGCAGGGACGCGCAGCCTTGGCAGACGCAGAAGGGGGGTTCAGGACCGACTGCATTGACTCTTGCAAACGTGCAGCACCGTGTACCTGCGCAGCCACCCTAACCGCCTCCAATAATTCCTCAAGCGACGACATCTTGGGCCCACACGCACTTGCTCTACTGTATCACTGCCCAAAGCCCCTCCTCCTGACAATATATACTGCCCGCCAATCTGCTAATCCTCCCCTTCCTCCCTTAAACCAACCCCTAGCCAAGCTTCCAAACATTAACCCCTTACTATCCTGCGGTCTTCCCCCTAAGTCAATCCGCACTCCATTATGGCTGCGCCTCATTCCGTCGCTTTCAATCCCAGATGTGCAGTATATCAGAGGCTTTTTTCACCCCAGTAACCAAAAAGCCATATTCATGGCCTAAATGTGACAGTCACTTATGCATGTCTAATCCCAGATGTGCAGTATATTAGAGGGTTTTTTCACCCCAGTAACCTAAAAGCTGTATTTCTGTCCTAAATGTGACACTTATGCACGTGTAATCCCAAATGTGCACTATATTTAACAGATGTATTTTTTAACCCCATTAAGCAAAAAGCAGTATTTCTGGACTTTCAGACATGCAGATAGCCTGTGCTGGTGCTTTATCGTTGCATAAAATGGCTGCCGATCATGTATTGATATTGACTAACTGAAGAAAAAAAAGTTCGTTTTCACCAGTAGTTGGCTCAGGGCAGGCTTAAAACAATTGTGCACTGCACCCACAAAACACATTTGCTGTAGATCGCTGAGTACAAAAAACAGTTCTTGATAAGATTTCTCCCTGATCTCTCCGTCACAGCAGCTGCAGCCTCTCCCTACACTAATCCGAGCAGAGTGACGGGCGGCGCTACGTGACTCCAGCTTAAATAACATAGTAACATAGTACATAAGGCCGAAAAAAGACATTTGTCCATCCAGTTCGGCCTGTTATCCTGCAAGTTGATCCAGAGGAAGGCAAAAAAAAAAAAAACCTTGTGAGGTAGAAGCCAATTTTCCTCACTTTAGGGGAATAAAAAATTCCTTCCCGACTCCAATCAGGCAATCAGAATAACTCCCTGGATCAACGACCCCTCTCTAGTAGCTATAGCCTGTAATATTACCACGCTCCAGAAACACACCCAGGACCCTCTTGAATTCCTTTATTGTACTCACCATCACCACCTCCTCAGGCAGAGAGCTCCATAGTCTCACTGCTCTTACCGTAAAGAATCCTCTTCTATGTTTGTGTACAAACCTTCTTTCCTCCAGACGCAGAGGATGTCCCCTCGTCACAGTCACAGTCCTGGGGATAAATAGATGATGGGAGAGATCTCTGTACTGACCCCTGATATATTTATACATAGTAATTAGATCTCCCCTCAGTCGTCTTTTTTCTAACGTGAATAACCCTAATTTTGATAATCTTTCAGGGTACTGTAGTTGCCCCATTCCAGTTATTACTTTAGTTGCCCTCCTCTGGACCCTCTCCAGCTCTGCTATGTCTGCCTTGTTCACAGGAGCCCAGAACTGTACACAGTACTCCATGTGTGGTCTGACTAATGATTTGTAAAGTAGTAGGAATATGTTCTCATCACGGGCATCTATGCCCCTTTTGATGCAACCCATTATCTTATTGGCCTTGGCAGCAGCTGCCTGGCACAGTTTTTTGCAGCTTAGTTTGCTGTTTATTAAAATTCCTAGATCCTTTTCTATGTCAGTGTTACCGAGTGTTTTACCATTTAGTATGTACGGGTGACTTGCATTACTTCTTCCCATGTGCATAACCTTACATTTGTCAGTGTTAAACCTCATCTGCCACTTCTCTGCCCAAGCCTCCAATCTATCCAGATCCCTCTGTAGCAGTATACTGTCCTCTTCAGTGTTAATTACTTTACACAGTTTAGTGTCATCTGCGAAAATTGATATTTTACTATGCAAGCCTTCTACAAGATCATTAATAAATATATTGAAGAGAATAGGGCCCAATACTGACCCCTGAGGTATTCCACTAATGACAGTGACCCAATCTGAGTGTGTACAGTTAATAACCACCCTCTGTTTTCTATCATTGAGCCAGTTACTTACCCACATACAGACGTTTTCTCCCAGTCCGAGCATTCTCATTTTATATACTAACCTTTTATGTGGTACAGTGTCAAATGCTTTGGAGAAGTCCAGATATACGACATCCATTGATTCGCCGCTGTCAAGTCTAGAACTTACCTCCTCATAGAAACTGATTAAATTAGTTTGACATGACCGACCCCTCACGAAGCCATGCTGATATGGCGTTATTTGCTTATTTCCGTTAAGATGCTCTAAGATAGCATCTCTCAGAAAACCTTCAAACAGTTTACCCACAACAGATGTTAAACTTACCGGCCTATAGTTTCCAGGCTCTGTTTTTGGACCCTTTTTGAATATTGGCACCACATTTGCCATGCGCCAATCCTGTGGGACATTCCCTGTCAGTATAGAGTCCGCAAATATCAGAAATAAGAGTCTGGCTATGACATTACTTAATTCCCTTAGGATACGGGGGTGTATGCCATCCGGTCCTGGCGATTTGTCTATTTTGATCTTTTTAAGTCGCTGTTGTACTTCTTCCTGGGTCAGGCAGGACACTTTTAATGGCAAATTTATTTCAACATTCAGCATTTCATCTGACAGTTTACATTCCTCAGTGAATACACTGGAGAAAAAAATATTTAACAGCTTTGCTTTCTCTTCGTCGCTCTCTGCGAATCCCCCCTCATTACTCTTTAAAGGGCCGACACCTTCAGATTTATACTTTTTAACATTTATATAATTGAAGAACATTTTAGGGTTAGTTTTACTCTCTTTGGCAATTCATCTCTCGGTCTCTAGTTTGGCCGCTTTTATTTGTTTTTTACATGTTCTGTTTTTTTCCTTATAGTTTTTCAGTGCTTCCGTGACACCCTCCTGTTTTAGTGTTTTATATGCTTTCTTTTTGTCATTTATTGCTTTCTTTACAGTTCTGTTTATCCACATTGGTTTCTTTTTGTTTATTAACCTTTTATTCCCATACGGTATGTACCTCTCACAATGAGATTTTAGGATGTTTTTAAAGATATCCCATTTTGTGGCTGTATTTTTATTTTTGAGGACTTTGTCCCAGTTAGTTAGGCCTATGGCCTCTCTTAGTTGGCTAAATTTAGCTTTTTTGAAGTTTGGTATTTTTGTTCCTCCCTGTAGAAACGCTCTTTTGAATGATAATTGGAAGGTTATTACTTTATGGTCACTATTTCCCAGGTGTCCCCCAACCTGCACGTCTGTTGTTCTGTCAGGCCTATTGGTTAATACTAAGTCCAGTATGGCCGTCCCTCTAGTCGGGTCCTGAACCAGTTGGGAGAGATAATTGTCTTTGGTTATTGCCAAGAATCTGTTTCCTTTATGAGATATACAAGTTTCAGTTTCCCAGTCTATATCTGGGTAGTTGAAGTCCCCCATAATAAGCACCTCATTATGATTTGCCACCTTGTCTATCTCATTTAGTAGTAGATTTTCTGTGGACTCTGGTATATTAGGTGGTTTATAGTAAACTCCTATTAGTAATTTATTGTTGTTTTTAGCTCCATGTATCTCTACCCACAGTGACTCCACATGTTCATGTCCCTCACTTTTATCTTCACGGAGTGTGGGCTTTAGACAGGACTTTACATAAAGGCAAACCCATCCCCCTCTCCGGTTTTGACGATCCTTTCTAAACAGACTGTAACCTTGTACATTAACTGCCCAGTCATAGTTATCATCCAGCCATGTCTCAGTTATTCCCACTATGTCATAGTCCTCCTCACACATCACTAATTCCAGTTCACCAGTTTTATTAGTCAGGCTTCTGGCATTAGTATACATACATTTGAGAGGTTTATGTATATTTTTTACCCTACACCTTTCCTTCTGAACTGTTCTAGTCCCTCCTTCCATTCCTCCCCCAGTCCCACTACCGTGCCCCCGGTCTCTATCTGCACTATCTTCCCCTTCTATAGTGTAATTACCCTCCCCCCCAGTCCCTAGTTTAAACACTCCTCCATCCTTCTAGCCATCTTCTTCCCCAACACAGCTGCCCCTTCCCCATTGAGGTGCAGCCCGTCCCTACGATAGAGCCTGCAGCCGACAGAAAAGTCGACCCAGTTCTCCAGGAACCCAAACCCCTCCATCCTACACCAGTTCTTGAGCCACTTGTTAATTTCCCTAATCTCCCTCTGCCTTTCTTGTGTGGCTCGTGGTACAGGTAGTATTTCGGAAAATACTACCTTTGAGGCCCTTGCCCTAAGCTTTTGACCTAAATCCCTGAAATCATTTTTAAGGACTCTCCACCTACCCCTAACTTTGTCATTGGTTCCGATATGGACCATGACCGCTGGATCTTCTCCAGCCCCTCCCAGTAATCTGTCAACTCGATCCGCGATGTGTCGAACTAGCGCCAGGAAGACAGCACACTGTTCGGCGATCACGGTCTTTGTGACATATTTCCCTATCTGTTCCCCTAATAATTGAGTCTCCCACTACCAGCACCTGTCTGGCCTGCCCTGCTCTCCTGGTCCCCTGCTTACCGGAGCTGACATTCCCCTGACTGGCAGAGGAAGTGTCCGGCTGCGGCAGTGCCGTCCCTGGACTGATATGCCCCTCATCTGCCAAACGTGCAAACTTGTTGGGGTGTGTCAGATCAGGGCTAGAGGCTGGGTCACATGCTGCAGTTGGCCAATCACAGCCATGCCAATAGTAGGCATGGCTGTGATGGCCTTTTGGGGCAAGTAGTATGACGCTTGGAGTTTGGCTGCTGTGCAGCCTTTAAAAAAGTGCCAAGAAAGCGCCGAACACCGAACCCAAACTTTTACGTAAATGTTAGGGTTCGGGTCCGGGTGCCGAAAAACCTAAAGTTCGGTACGAACCCGAACTTTACATAATAGGGAGGCATTATCCACACTGTAGGGAGAGAGCAGGGACCAATAGGAGAGTGTAAAGCTTATGTACATCCATTTCTCCTTGCTTCTAGGGTGAAATTGCAATCTGATACAAACAGTTTTGCTGAGTTTTTATTTTCTATATACCGTATTTTTCGCTTTATAAGACGCACCTGATGATAAGACGCACCTAGGTTTTTGAGGAGGAAAATAAGAAAAAAATATTTTGAACCAAAAGGTGTGCTTTTGGTAGCTTTTGAACTAAAGGTGGTCTGTGGATGATGTACTGTTATGGGGATCTGGGGATGACGCACTGTTATGGGGATCTGTGGATGACACTGTTATGGGGGATCTGTGGATGACGCACTGTTACGGGGGGATCTGTGGATGACGCACTGTTATGGGGTGATCTGTGGATGACGCACTGTTATGGGGGATCTGTGGATGACGCACTGTTATGGGGGATCTGTGGATGACGCACTGTTATGGGGGATCTGTGGATGATGCACTGTTATGGGGGATCTGTGGATTACACTGAGGAGGGATCTGTGCATTACACTGAGGGGGGATCTGTGCATGACACTGAGGGGGATCTGTGCATGACACTGAGGGGGTATCTGTGCATGACACTGAGGGGGGATCTGTGCATGACACTGAGGGGGGATCTGTGCATGACACTGATGGGGGATCTGTGGATAACAGTTATGGGGCTCTGTGGATGACACTTATGTCATCCACAGATCCCCATAAGTGTCATCTACAGATCCCCCATCAGATGCATCAGTGTGGAGGGAGGAGGCGGAGACACTCATGGCGGGGCCCGGTGCAGTGACTCTACCCTAATACACCGGGCCCCGCAACTGTTAAACATTCAATCTGATCTATATCTAATAGTATATGCTCTGTACGGCTCTTACTGTAGTACCGTAATTATAGCGCAGACCGGCATCTCCATCGGTCACGCGCCACCTGCCGCAGCTCCCTCCTCATGCGCCGTCTGCTCCAGCTCCCTCTGTCATGTGCCGCCTGCCCCAGCTCCCTCCTCATGCGCCGCCTGCCTGCTTATCTCACTTTATGAATGAACAGGCAGGCGGCGCATGACAGAGGGAGCTGGGGCAGGCGGCGCATGACAGAGGGAGCTGGAGGAGATGGCACATGAGGAAGGAGGTGCGGCAAGCGGCGCATGACCGAGGGAGATGCCGGTCTGCGCTATACTTACGGTACTACAGTAAGAGCCGTACAGAGCATATACTATTAGATATAGATCAGATTGAATGTTTAACAGTTGCGGGGCCCGGTGTATTAGAGTAGAGTCACTGCAGCGGGCCCCGCCTCCTCCCTCCACACTGTCACTGATACTTCGCTGGCCGCGCTGTGCAGCATAGCGGCCAGCAAAATGTATTCGCTTTATAAGACGCACGGCCATTTTCCCCCCACTTTTGGGGGGAAAAAAGTGCGTCTTATAAAGCGAAAAATACGGTAACTACATCCATTCCTCCTTGATTCCTGGGTTATATTGCGTTCTGTTTGGGGTTTATTTATTTAACATAACAGTACTTCCATTCCTCCTTGATTCTGATGTGAAATTTCAATCTGATAACAGTAAAATAAATACACAGATTGGGGTGTATTTATTTTACTTATAAGTACATCCATTCCTCCTTGATTCTTGGGTGAACGTGTGCTCTGGCATGCTGTACGGGTAAAGAAAGCACGCTCCCCGGGTTAAAAAAAAAAAACAGGCAGAGAACAGATACTGAAAAGGTGTGGGGGGTTGAGCCCGCACAACGTGCCTGTAGGTACAGATCACTATGGCGAAATACATATACAAACGGAAAATGCAAATGTGATCGCACACTACATCCAGCACTCTGCCCTCCATGCTGGATGAGACATTGGTGTACATTTTGGCCAAAGTGTAATAAGCCACTCACCGCGTCAAGGTCGTCTCATTTGAGTGGTCCCTAACTCTTGTTCCTACCTGTTTATAGGCCATGACAGCAACATAAAGTCCAGGGAATGTAGGTCAGCATGCAAGCCAAGTATACTCTGCTTTTAACCCCGTCCGGTGCCATTACAGCTTTCATCGGATCCAGGGATGCAAGTACCAACATGCATGCTGAACCCACCATATACTTCTCCTGGAGCCAAATGGCCAATGGTAGGTTCTATATAAGCAGACTCAGTTTTATACTGACTTTAAAACCAGCCTCCAGGACAGATTGACTGGTCAGGTTGTGCGGGCTCAACCCCCACATTTTTTCTTTGTAGCATATATTGGAGGCGTGGCGATCTCCTTTGAGTCAAGCACACCTGACCACTCAATCTGTCCTGGAGGCTTGTTTTAAAGTCAGTATAAAACTGAGTCTGCTTATATAGAACCTACCATTGGCCATTTGGCTCCAGGAGAAGTATATGGTGGGTTCAGCATGCATGTTGGTACTTGCATCCCTGGATCCGATGAAAGCTGTAATGGCACCGGACGGGGTTAAAAGCAGAGTGTACTTGGCTTGCATGCTGACCTACATTCCCTGGACTTTATGTGGCTGTCATGGCCCATAAACAGGTAGGAACAAGAGTTAGGGACCACTCAAATGAGACGACCTTGACGCGGTGAGTGGCTTATTACGCTTTGGCCAAAATGTACACCAATGTCTCATCCATCATGGAGGGCAGAGTGCTGGATGTAGTGTGCGATCACATTTGCATTTTCCATTAGATACTGAAAAGGGTTTGCCACCGAGGCCCCCGTACGCCGAAGCAGAACACTTCTCTACACACTTTTAGGGTGTTCAAATTCTTTTACACTTAATTCAATGCGTCAATCAGTAGTTGCAGAGTTGGCGAAATTGCGGCCTGATACTATTGCTCTTTTACCCTTGAAGTTAATGTTGCAGTACAGTATGTCCGACAGACAGGTGAGGAGGAGAGATCCGATGCCTCCTCCGGTAGGCAGGCAAGTAGCAACAATGAGAGTCGCGTGGGAGCTGGTGTTGCAAGCGGTCAAGCATGTGGCCCCGAGACTGGTGAGGATGACATCAGTGACGTGCAGACACGTGGTGCAGTGATGAAAGTCTGCATTCGGGTGCCCGGACACCGTAACGTTTGGTACAAACCCGAACATTCCGGTCCAGTTTCGCTCATGCCTACTGATGATGCAGTCAAAGAGGCAGTAATACCTTTCCTTCAGTAACAGGAAGTCTTCTTCTATTCCGGAGGTATCCAATCACTGGAGATGAAGTGGAATAAGTGTGTTGAGGTCAAGGGGGATTACATTGAAAAGTAGTAAGTTCAATTTTCTGGGAAAATGTTGTTTTCATATTCAGGTAGATAACTTATTGAACACCCCTCATAGAAGTGTTTCTGGTTAACCCATAATCCAATTTTCTCATACAGTATGGAGACGACTATTGCTTGTTTTATCCTAGATCAGTTATGGGGCAAGAGATCCTCTTCTAAGTGATAAAAGGCTTTACCCAAATGTTTTTCGAACTGTTTCCGATGACAAGATACAATATTCAGCATTTGTGAAGCTACTGGAGAGGTTCCACTGGAACTGGGTTGGGATCATCACATCAGATGATGACAGTGGACGGCAGGAGTTACAGCAGTTAATCAAGAAGTTTACACATCATCAGATTTGTGTGGAGTTCAGCATCCTCGCATCTGAGTATACTTATCAGCATGTACCAGTATCTTTACAGACATCGTCCACTGATGTTATTATTATTTGTGGCACCTGGAGTATGACTTACCTCAATTTTTTGTACCATGTAGGTGATGTTCTGAGTAACAAGACTCTTATTCTTCCAATTTCATGGTCACAAGTTATAGAGATTATGTATGATATAGGACAACGTCCGGCTAATTGCTGTTTGGTGTTTTCACCTCCCGAATACAATATTACTGGGATGCAGGAGTATTTTTCTAAAATAGAATTTTCTGATCGACCTTCTGATCCGTTGTTGGAGGATATTTGGGTGGCTTTATTCTACTGTTTTTCAAAAAATAAATTAAAGAACTTGCTTATTCCAACAAAATATTCCCTTCCTTTACATAACTGCTCAGGAGAGAAGCGAATTCCAGATAGTTTTTGGTATTTTCCTTCACACTTCACCCCTGTTCAAGTGTACATAGCAGTCCGACTGATGGCTTGGGCTTTACATGATATAGATATGACTCTTCATAATCATGGGAAACACAGTATTTCAGCAGGTGACTATAAATACAAGGTGAGCGGGATCCGCTGAGTGTGTGCATAACATCCATGACTGAAGGAACATCTATATCTCTTATATGCATATAAATGAGTTTCTGTCAGTCTGTCTGTCTGTCAGTCTGTCTGTCTAGACGTTCTTTATGTGCGACCAAACAGGTCTCAGCTCTCTAGGATGTACCGTTCCTGAGATATTCCCAAAAAATTAGATCCCGCCCCCCAAATCAAGCCTGCAAGTCTTTCTCTTCAAATCCCAACTACCATAAACACAGTTTTACTCCAGGTTTCCATAACGACTCAGCCATATTTGTTTACTGCTTAAAGGGGCGGTCATTGTGAAAGTCACAGTTAGAGGGGCGGTCACTGTGAAAGTCACAGTTAAAGGGGCGGTCACTATGAAAGTCACAGTTAAAGGGGCGGTCACAGTAAAAGTCACAGTTAAAGGAACGGTAACAGTTAAAGGGGCGGTCACAGTGAAAGTCACAGTTAAAGGGACGATCACAGTGAAAGTCACAGTTAAAGGGGCGGTCACAGTGAAAGTCACAGTTAAAGCGGCGGTCACAGTGAAAGTCACAGTTAAAGGGGCGTTCACAGTGAAAGTCACAGTTAAAGAAGCGGTCACAGTAAAAGTCACAGTTAAAGGGGCTGTCACAGTGAAAGTCACAGTTAAAGGGGCGGTCACAGTGAAAGTCACTGTCAAAGTCACATTTAAAGGGGCGGTAACTGTGAAAGTCACTTTTAAAGGGGCTGCCACTGTGAAAGTCATTGTTAAAGGGGCGGCCACTGTGAAAGTCACTTTTAAAGGGGCGGTCACTGTGAAAGTCACTGTTAAAGGGGCAGTCACTGTGAAAGTCACTGTTAAACGGGTGGTCACAATGAAATTCAATATTAAAGAAGCGGTCACAGTGAAAGTCACAGTTAAAGGGGCGGTCACAGTTAAAGGGGTGGTCACAGTGAAAGTCACAGTTAAAGGGGCGGTCACAGTGAAAGTCACTGTTAAAGAGGCGGTCACAGTGAAAGTCACTGTTAAAGGGGTGGTCACTGTGAAAGTCACTGTTAAAGGGGCAGTCACTGTTAAAGGGGCGGTCACTGTAAAAGTCACTGTTAAAGGGGCGGTCACAGTGAAAGTCACAGTTAAAGGGGCGGTCACAGTTAAAGTCACTGTTAAAGGGGTGGCCACAGTGAAAGTCACTGTTAAAGGGGCGGCCACTGTGAAAGTGACTGTTAAAGGGGCGGCCACTGTGAAAGTCACTGTTAAAGGGGCGGCCACTGTGAAAGTCACTGTTAAAGGGGCGGTCACTGTGAAAGTCACTGTTAAAGGGGCGGTCACTGTGAAAGTCACTGTTAAAGGGGCGGTCACTGTGAAAGTCACTGTTAAAGGGGCAGTCACTGTGAAAGTCACTGTTAAGCAGGCGGTCATTGTAAAAGTCAATTTTTAAAGGGGCAGGAATTGTGGAGGTCTCTGTTAAAGGGGCGGGCACTCTTAAGGTCACTGTTAAAGGGGTGGTCAATGCTAAAGGGGCGGGCACTGTGAAGGTCATTGTTAAAGGGGCGGGCACTGTGGAGGTCAATGTTAAAGGGGCGGGTACTGTAGCGCTCACTGTTATGGGGGAAACTGTCGATATCTTTTTATGACACACAGCAACATAAAATGAAATAGATGAAATATACCCGTGCAAAGCTGGGTCCTTCTGCTAGTCTCTTATATATATAAAAATGAATTTCTGTCTGTCAAACGACCGTACCGATCTTCACCAAATTTGCCACACAGGTACATCAGGTGTCCGGAAAGGTTTTAGACCGGGTCCCAGCTATGAAGTTCACTGTTAAAGGAATGGCCACTGTGAAGGTCACTGTTAAAGGGGCGGTCCTTGTGAATGTCACAGTCAAAGGGGCAGTCACTAAGAAATTCACAGTCAAGGGGGCGGTCACTGTGAAGGTCACTCTTAAAGGGGCGGTTACTGTGGAGGTCATTGTTAAAGGTGCGGGCACTGTGGAAGTCACTGTTAAAGGGGCGGGCACTGTAGAGGTCTCTGTTAAAGGGTCGGGCACTGTGGAGGTCATTGTTATGGGGGAAACTATCTTTTTATGACACACGGAAACATAAAATGAAATAGATTAAATATATTCGTGCGAAGCCGGGTCCTTCTGCTAGTCTCTTATATAAATAAAAATGAGTTTCTGTCTGTCTGTCTGTCTAGACGTCTGTCTGTCTGGACGTTTTTTATGCACGACCAAATGACTGGACCGATCTTCACTAAATTTGGCACACTGGTACATCAGGTGTCCGGGAAGGTTTTAGACCGGGTCTCAGCTCCAATGGACTTACCATTCCTGAGATATTCCTAAAAAATGGCCTGCATTAGCCAATAGAAGTCAGCAAGCCTTTCACTTAAAACCGAACTGCCATATACACTGTCACATGTCCCTTATTAGCCAATAGAAGCTCACAGGTCCTACTCAAGGTTGCCATAACAACTGATTACAGGTTTTAGCAATTTGCAGGTCCTTAAATATTCAGTCATATTAGGTGTGTCAGTCAATATAAGTTCATATTTAATATATCCAGATTTTCATAACAACACAGCCATAAATATACTGTACACACGGTCACATGTCCCTTATCAGCCAATAGGTCACAGTTAAAAGGGCGGTCACGGTTAAAGGGGAGGTCACTGTTAAAGGGGCGGCCACTGTGGAGGTCACTGTTAAAGGGGCGGCCACTGTGGTGGTCACTGTTAAAGGGGTGGCCACTGTAAAGGTCACTATTAAAGAGGTGGGCACTGTGGAGGTCACTGCTAAGGGGGTGGGCACTGTGAAGGTCACCATTAAAGGGGCAGCCACTGTTAAAGGGGTGGCCACTGTTTTGATCACTGTTAATGAAGCGAGTACCGTAGAGATCACTGTTAAAGGGAAGGTTACTGTGGAGGTCAATGTTAAAGCTGCGGCCTTATGGAGGTCAGTGTGAAAGTCACTTTTAAAGGGGCGGATACTGTTAAAGGGGCAGTCACTGTTAAAGGGGCGGTCACTGTGAAAGTCACTGTTAAAGGGGCGGTCACTGTGAAAGTCATTGTAAAAGGGGCGGTCACTGTGGAGGTCACTGTTAAAGGGGCAGGCACTGTGGAGGTCACTGGTAAATGGGCGGGCACTGTGGAGGTCACTGTTAAAGGGGCAGGCACTGTGAAGGTCACTGGTAAAGGGGTGGGCACTGTGGAGGTCACTGTTAAAGGGGTGGGGACTGTGGAGGTCACTATTATAGGGGCCGGCACTGTGGAGGTCACTGTTAAAGGGAGGGGCACTATCGAGATCAATGCTAAAGGGGCGGGCACTGTGGAGGTCACTGTTAAAAGGGTGGGGACTGTGGAGGTTACTGTTAAAGGGGTAGGCGCTATGGAGGTCAATGTTAAAGAGGTGGGCACTGTGTTTGTTACTGTTAAAGGGAAAAGGCGCTGTGGAGGTCACCGTTAAAGGGGTGGACACTGTGGAGGTCACTGTTAAGGGAGCAGGGGCCACTATTAAAGGGGCTTCTGCTGTGGAGGTCAGTGTTAAGACAGCAGGGAACTGTGGAGGTCATTGTCAAGGGAGTAGGGTGCTGTGAAACTCATTGTTAAAGAGCGGGCTGCTGTGAAGGTCGAAGTTAAGTGGATGGGCTGCAGTGGAGGTCCCATTTTAAAGTGGCGGGGCACTGTGGGGGGTCAGTGTTAAGGGGTGGGGAACTGTGGAGCTCACTGTTAAAGGGGCGGGGTGCTGTAGAGGTCACTCTTATGCCTGATACTGTCGATCTCTTTTAACGACACACAGAAACATTAAATGAAATAGATAAATTATACCCATGCAAAGCTGGTTCCTTCTGCTTGTCTATTATATATATAAAAATAAGTTTCTGTCTGCCTGGACGTCTGTCTGTCTGTTCTGTATGTGCAACCAAACAACTGGACCGATCTTCAACAAATTTTGCATGTACATCAGGTGTCCGGGAAGGTTTTAGACCGGGTCTCAGCTCTCTAGGACATACCTTTCCTGAAATATTCCCCAAAAATGACCTCCATTAGCCAATACAAGCCTGCAAGTCTTTCTCTTTAAATCCCAACTGCTGGGGCAACTTCTGTGGAGGTCACTGTTAAAGGGTCGGGCACTGTGGAGGTCACTGTTAATGGGGTGTTTACTGTGGATGTTACTGTTAAGGAAGCAGGCTGCTATGGAGGTCACTGTTAAAGGGGTGGCACTGTAGAGGTCACTTTTAAAGGGGCGGGCACTGTGGAGGTTAAGGGGGTAGGCCACTGTGGAGGTCACTGTTAAAGAGGTTGGCACTGTGGAGTTCACTGTTATGGTGGCAGGGTACTGTAGAGGTCACTGTTATGGCGGATACTGTCAATATCTTTTAACGACACACAGAAACATTAAATGAAATATATGAAATATACCCGTGCGAAGCCGGGTCCTTCTGCTAGTCTCATATATACACTCACCATTATTAGGAACACCATACTAATAAGGTGTTGGACCCCCTTTTGCCTTCAGAACTGCCTTAATTCTACGTGGCATTGATTCAACAAGGTGCTGATAGCATTCTTTAGAAATGTTGGCCCATATTGAAAGGATAGCATCTTGCAGTTGATGGAGATTTGAGGGATGCTGTCACTACCAGAGCTTTGGGACGTTCTCACAGCTCTGTTTCTCCACCCCTGTGATGATGTCACTACTAGAGCTGGGAGGAGTTCTCACTACTCTGTTTACTTTTGGTTTCTTTCACCACAGCTGTTTTTCATGTGTTTGATTTCCCTCTCTTTTTATACCCCCTCCCCCTATGATAGGATGTGGATTATAGTTCTCACTTCAGTTGTAGCTCTTGCTTTAGTTTCTTCACTTGTAGCTATCAGTTCACTGGACCTGTGTTCTGCTGCAGCTAGCACTCCGGATATTGCCAGCCTGTCCTTGGATCCGTCTTCTCTGCGGCTGCAACACCTCCAGCTAAGTGTGCAGACATTGTTGTGTTCCTGTTTATTTTCTGACTGGATCTGAGGTGGCCACGGTTTCCTCCATATACTGAGTAGGGCACTGGTGGCCGTGCCCCTTCCACTATTGTAGGGGTTACAGGGGTCATTAGTCTTAGGCACGTGGGCATGCCTCGTTCCGCCATTTGGATCCGGGCATGTGCTTTAGCAGAATAGGGAGAGCGTTGAGGGTCGGACAGGGGTCACCCTTTATCCTCCCTAGTTCTGGGTCCAGTCAGTAGCTCTTTTACTGTGTATACTATTGTTGCTCACATACAGCCGTGACAGATGCACATCCAGGGCACGAAGCTCCCGTTCCACCACATCCCAAAGATGCTCTATTAGGTTGAGATCTGGTGACTGTGGGGGCCATTTTAGTACAGTGAACTCATTGTCATGTTCAAGAAACCAATTTGAAATGATTTGAGCTTTGTGACATGGTGCATTATCCTGCTGGAAGTAGCCATCAGAGGATGGATACATGTTCTCATTCTGTTTACGCCAAATTCGGACTCTACCATTTGAATGTCTCAACAGAAATCGAGACTCATCAGACCAGGCAACATTTTTCCAGTCTTCAACAGTCCAATTTTGGTGAGCTCGTGCAAATTGTAGCCTCTTTTTCCTATTTGTAGTGGAGATAAGTGGTACCCGGTGGGGTCTTCTGCTGTTGTAGCCCATCCGCCTCAAGGTTGCGCGTGTTGTGGCTTCACAAATGCTTTGCTGCATACCTCGGTTGTAACGAGTGGTTATTTCAGCCAACGTTGCTCTTCTATCAGCTTGAATCAGTCGGCCCACTCTCCTCTGACCTCTAGCATCCACAAGGCATTTTTGCCCAAAGGACTGCCGCATACTGGATGTTTTTCCCTTTTCACACCATTCTTTGTAAACCCTAGAAATGGTTGTGTGTGAAAATCCCAGTAGCTGAGCAGATTGTGAAATACTCAGACCGGCCCGTCTGGCACCAACAACCATGCCACGCTTAAAATTGCTTAAATCACCTTTCTTTCCCATTCTGACATTCAGTTTGGAGTTCAGGAGATTGTCTTGACCAGGACCACCCCCCTAAATGCATTGAAGCAACTGCCATGTGATTGGTTGACTAGATAATTGCATTAATGAGAAATAGAACAGGTGTTCCTAATAATTCTTTAGGTGAGTGTATATATATATACAGTACAGACCAAAAGTTTGGACACACCTTCTCATTCAAAGAGTTTTCTTTATTTTCATTACTCTGAAGGCATCAAAACTATGAATTAATACATGTGGAATTATATAAATAACAAACAAGTGTGAAACAACTGAAAATATGTCGTATTCTAGGTTCTTCAAAGTAGCCACCTTTTGCTTTGATTACTGCTTTGCACACTCTTGGCATTCTCTTGATGAGCTTCAAGAGGTAGTCCCCTGAAATGGTCTTCCAACAGTCTTGAAGGAGTTCCCAGAGATGCTTAGCACTTGTTGGCCCTTTTGCCTTCACTCTGCGGTCCAGCTCACCCCAAACCATCTCGATTGGGTTTAGGTCCGGTGACTGTGGAGGCCAGGTCATCTGGCGCAGCACCCCATCACTCTCCTTCATGGTCAAATAGTGATGGCCACTCGTTTTTCTTCACTTAGCTGCTTTTTTCTTGCCATAATACAAATTCTAACAGTTTATTCAGTGGGACTATCAGCTGTGTATCCACCTGACTTCTCCTCAACCCAACTGATGGTCCCAACCCCATTTATAAGGCAAGAAATCCCACTTATTAAACCTGACAGGGCACACCTGTGAAGTGAAAACCATTTCAGAGGACTACCTCTTGAAGATCATCAAGAGAATGCAAAGAGTGTGCAAAGCAGTAATCAAAGCAAAAGGTGGCTACTTTGAAGAACCTAGAATATGACATATTTTCTGTTGTTTCACACTTGTTTGTTATGTATATAATTCCACATGTGTTAATTCATAGTTTTGATGCCTTCATAGTCATGAAAATAAAGAAAACTCTTTGAATGAGAAGGTGTGTCCAAACTTCCCATTTGCACAAGGTTGGATACCAAGCTAGCCATGTCCCGTTGATGTCATCGAAGGTTTCTTCCTCCACCCAGCAACGTACAACACCAAGGGTCCCCGAAAGGTGAATTTAATAGATTTCTCGAACGGGGAGATGGTTAAAAAACACTGGCTCCCTCCCCTTTGTTTGAATCCACGCCACGGTCACTGCGTCTGTGCCGTGCAATTTACTGTCACACCCGATATGAGTGGTATTTTCTGTAGTACTATTCTCATCAGTTTAATCCCTGTATGGTCCCCAATCTGGTATCCATTTATTAAATTGATTTTTCGAACGGGGAGATGGTTAAAAAAATGCTGGCTCCCTCCCCTTTGTTTGAATCCACGCCACGGTCACTGCGTCTGTGCCGTGCAATTTACTGTCACATCCGATATGAGTGGTATTTTATGTAGTACTATTCTCATCAGTTTAATCCCTGTTACGTCCCATATCAGGGATTGCCTTTTGTGAAAAAAAATTTAGGCCGGGTACCTTCGACTGCCTTCACAGTGACAGACCAAACTCTGACCACACCAAACTGAATTGATTTTAGGAACCGGGAGATGGAAAAAGCAGCTTGGTCGGTCCTCTTACTCCCAACTTGGGGCACTGCGCGTGCACGGAGCAATGTGCTGTGACCGCCTATATGAGTGGTGTCTTAACTAGTACTATTCCTATCAGTTTAATCCCTGTTACATCCCCTATCCGGGGACGTGTGTCGAATATATTAACCATTGTCAAATTAACGAACCATTACGACATCCTGGAATAATTTAGTTCTCAGCTCTGTACTTGCTTTGTATTGGAATTGATGGGGATTTTTTAAATTGTCTGCATTATTTCTAATAAACTATTAAGAGACTTTATTATGATTTTTTTATTTTATGTATTAAAAACCCATACAACTTTAAGAAAAAAAAAAAAATTATGTTTTTTCTATAAAAAATTATCCAGCCGATCGCTTTTGGTCTGATCATAATGAAGCAACGGCCTTATCATCTGGAGTGTGGCAACATTGCCAACACACTCATAGAGGTGATGATCACTTTATTGTGATACGCAAGCCCCTTCACCACAACAAGGTAATGATCACGAACTTGAATTGACACTTGTATGTGCCTTTTTTTTTTTTTTTGCAGCCACAGTGCAGCACCAGAGGCCAGAAAAAATAGGCATGTACACATGCCTAAAAAATAATGTTATTGTTGCAGCCACTGTTGTAGCAGTGGCCGGCAAAATTAATGTTTTCAAGGCAGAAAGGTGACTATAACATTGCGGCTTAAACCCTAGTTGGTGGTGGAGAATTCACGAAAGTCATCCGGTATGCAGACATTACATACAGCAGCGTGGGGACCATTTTAGGGCCAAGGCATGTCATCAGGCTTTTTGTTAGTCAAACGTATCACCCACTGTCAGTCCCTTCGGGATCCATGCCTCATTCATCTTAATGAAGGTGAGGTAATCAACACTTTTTTGACCGAGGCGACTTCTTTTGTCAGTGACAATGCCTCCTGCTGCACTGAAGGTCTTTTCTGACAGGACACTTGAAGCGGGGCAGGCCAGAAGTTCTATTGCAAACTGGGATAGTTCAGGTCACAGGTCAAGCCTGCACACCCAGTAGTCAAGGGGTTCATCACTCATCCGAGTGTCGATATCTGCAGTTAAGGCGAGGTAGTCTGCTACCTGTCGGTCGAGTCGTTCTCTAAGGCTGGATCCCGAAGGGCTGTGGCGATGTGTAGGACTGAAAAAGCTCTGCATGTCCTCCATGAACAACACATCTGTAAAGCGTCCTGTCCTTGCCGCCATGGTCGTGGTAGGAGGAGGATTACTTTCACCTCTTCCCCTGTTAGATTCCCGTTGTGCTGTGACATCCCCCTTATAAGCTGTGTAAAGCATATTTTTTTGTTTGGTTTTGAACTGCTGCTTCCTTTCTGACTTTCGGTAATTTGGTAACATTTCCACCACTTTCTGCTTATACCGGGGGTCTAGTAACGTGGCCACCCAGTACAGGTCGTTCTCCTTCATCCTTTTTATACGAGGGTCCCTCAACAGACATGACAGCATGAAAGACCCCATTTGCACAAGGTTGGATGCCGAGCTACTCATTTCCCGTTCCTCGTCCTCACTGATGTCATTGACGGTCTGTTCTTCCCCCCAGCCACATACAACACCACGGGTCCCAGATAGGTGACAACACCGAGCACCCTGGGATGCTTGCTGTGGTTGGTCTTCCTCCTCCTCAAAGCCACATTCCTCCTCTGACTCCTCTTCCTCATACTCCTCTTACAGCGTTGCCGCAGGTCCGGCAAGCGATGATGACAAGGCTGTTTCGGGTGGTGATGGTGACCACAACTCTTCCTCTTCCTCTTCACGCTCATCTACAGCCTGATCCAGCACTCTTCGCAGGGGACGCTCCAGGAAGAAAACAAATGGGATGAGGTCGCTGATGGTGCCTTCGGTGCGACTGACTAGGTTTGTCACCTCCTCAAAAGGACGCATGAGCCTACAGGCATTGCGCATGAGCGTCCAGTAACATGGCAAAAAAACTTCCAGCTCCGCAGAGGCTGTCCTAGCACCCCGGTCATACAAATACTCGTTAATGGCTTTTTCTTGTTGGAGCAGGCGGTCGAACAATAGGAGTGTTGAATTCCAACGTGTCGGGCTGTCGCAAATCAAGCGCCTCACTGGCATGTTGTTTCACCGCTGAATGTCTGAAAAGTGCGCCATGAAATGTCCACACACCTTCCTGGCCTGCTTGAGGACATCCTGTAAGCCTGGGTACTTAGACACAAAGCATTGTACGATAAGATTCAACACATATGCCATGCACGGCACATGTGACAACTGCTTCCATTTTCACACACCACTTTGCCGATCTTCAGTTGGTGCGGGGTCAGCCACTGATCCACCTGTGCGTTCAGGGCGGACAGGAGTGCTGGTCCGGTGTGGCTCTCTGCTTTCAGGCAAGTCAACCCCAAGACAGCGTGACACTGTCGTATCCGGGATGTGGAATAGCCCCTGGAGAGCTGGGGGGATTCAGTTGATGTGCAGCCAGACGCCGCAGCAGAAGAGGACTCAGCCGAGGAGGTTATGGAAGAGGATGGAGTAGGAGGAGTAGAGGAGGTGGCAGTGGGCCTGCCTGCAAGTCGTGGCGGTGTCACCAACTCTTCTGCAGAGCCACGCATTCCATGCTTGGCAGCCGTCAGCAGGTTGACCCAATGTGCAGTGTAGGTGATATACCTGCCCTGACCGTGCTTTGCAGACCAGGTATCAGTGGTCAGATGGACCCTTGCCCCACACTGTATGCCAGATGTAGTGTCCCACTAGGTAAAGGTGGGCACTACACAAGATTAACATTGTCTTTTGCATTACTGTGATGTTTAATTATGCATTTCCCTGTGTTATCTGGGTGTCAGGCCTGTTAGGGTGTAGTTCAGCCTCCTAGACGTTAGAGGGAGCTAGAGAACCCTAAGTATATATAGGTAGGCCCAGACAGGGGAGAGTAGTTCATTCCAGGTGGCTAGAAGAGTCATGTAGTCAGCCTGAAGCTCCTGAGTCTAAGCTTAGCTCAGTAGAGTCACCCCAGAAGAAGAATCTACCTCCTGAGAGCAACCTGCAGTCACCCACAAACTATGCAGTGTTCTGTCATCCAACTAAGATAAGTAACCTGATGAGCAGAGGCACTTTAATCTAAAGTCAAGAGTCAATACTGGAGGAAGATTTATATACCATGAATTAAAGCCAGCATTTAGGCAGCTAGAATAGCTGAAGGGGATAGTGCAGCATAGGTCTGCTAAGCATTAACTGTTTACCCTCCAAGTATCTTGCAAGATTTGTACCTGCCATATTGAGAAGTAAACCTGCTGTGGCATTTGTGTTACAAGGGACTGCATCATCATTATCAACTGTAAACTGTCTGTACAAAGTTGGACTGTTTTCCAAAGTAAAGCGATGTTTGGTTCACTATACCACCTGTGTACTTCACTTACTGCTACTAGAAACCGGTGTGCCACCATTACAGGCACTGGCGTCACGATCCTTAAAGGGACCTTGCCTCAGGCACTCAAAACACCTGCAACATCCAGGGCACCTCACCCAACATCAGGCCAGGTCTCTCCACACAGAGTGTGCCCCAGAGGAACTTGTGTCTACCTCTCCTTCACTGCCGCCTGCCTGCCCAGGGTCCTCCAAAAAGTGAGTAACCCTCGATTGCCCATAACCGTGACCTCACTGTCGCAATACCCTGCAGGCCTGGCGTGCTGCACAGAGATGCCATGACTTCCTTTTCAATCACTGAGTAGAGGTTTGGGATTTCCTTTTTTGAAAAAAAAATTCATCCGGTTACCTTCCACTGTGGTGTCCCAATAGCGACAAATTTTTTCAAGGCCTCAGACTCCACCAGCTGGTATGGTAAAAGCTGGCGGGCTAAGAGTTCCGTCAAGCCAGCTGTCAGACGCCGGGCAAGGGGGTGACTCTGTGACATTGGCTTCCTACGCTCAAACATTTCCTTTACAGACACCTGACTGTGGGCAGATGAGATTGAACTGCTGAAGGTGAGAGGCGGAGTGGCGGGTGGTTGAGAGGGGGCAAGGAGGACAGCAGTGGTTGACGTGGCTGAAGATGATGGACCAGGAGGAGGATGGTGGCTTTGAGCTTGTGTGCTGCTTCTACTCGTCATCATGTGTTGATCCCATAGGCGTTTGTGATGTAAGATCATGTGCCTTCGCAAAGCAGTTGTACCGAGGTGGGTGTTGGATTTCCCACGACTCAGTTTCTTTTAGCACAGGTTGCAAATGGCATCGCTGTTGTCAGAGGCAGATACACAAAAAAATGCCACACTGCTGAGCTTTGCAATGACGGCATTCTGGTGGTGGCAACAGCATGCGTTGATTGGCGTGCTGTCTGGCTGACCCCGGGTGCCGATACATGCTGTCTGACTGTGCCACTAGCTCCTTGCGACGACCTCCCCCTGCTTCCAACTTGTCTCCTCCTTCTCTCTGTCTCCCCTTCTGAACTTTCCCCGTCTTCTTCTTCTCTTCGAGCAGGCACCCACGTGGCATTCACGGACACATCGTCATCATCAACTACTTCACTTGTATCTGACACCTCAGCAAAGGAAGCAGCAGCGGGTACAACATCATCATCATCATCACACTGTACGTCCATGTGTGTAATGCTGCCTGACTGAGACATATCCCTGTTATCTCCATCCTCTGGCAATAATGGTTGCGCATCACTAATTTCATCCAACTGATGTGTAAATAACTCCTCTGAGGGATCAAGTGAAGCGGGTGTGGTGGTAGTGGTGGTGGTGAGTGGTAACTTGAGAGCAGGTGACCAAAGCTGAGATGGAGGAGGATGGTGCGTCAAGGTTCTTAGCGGAAGCTGAGGAAGATTGGGTGTCCTGTGTAAGAATATAACAAAACAATAACAAACACAGGTGCACTCTGCAGAATCACTAAATCCTCAAACTGATTTTAAAATTGAGAGATTAGTCAACATGTCCTACGGTGTAGAACATGTCTAAGCCCGGACACCACGACAGGGTTTCTCAAGTAGCCCGGGACCCTACACTCTCCTACCTGAGCCGTATGGGCGATACCAGGAGCCAGTGGGCAAATTACAGGAGCATAAGGCCGACTCACAAACAACTCACCAGTTACCTCCAGCATGTGGCCATGCTTGCAATGGGAGGAGGGAGGAGTCTGTGAGTCCCACTCAAGACTTGCTGATATGTCCCAGGCCTCACAGGTGCACCTAAATGTGGCCTGTAGATGGAAAACAGGCACATTTGAATAGGAGTTTATACACCTCCAGAAATCTATATATACAAACTAAGAAGACAGGTTGGCATTAGCAGGAGGTGCTTCAAACCCACATGCAGTTGTGCATATATATAGGGGAGCAAATCCTGCACTTGTGGCCCGTTGCTAATGGCAATCCCCAGCAAAATGCATACAATGGAGGATGCCCTCGGCGAACCACAAGTACCACAATAGACATCCTACACAAGGTAACAAGTGCGGATGTAATAATTAATATAACAATATAACAAAACAATAACAAACACAGGTGCACTCTGCAGAATCACTAAATCCTCAATTTAGTGATTCTGCAGAGTGCACCTGTGTTTGTTATTGTTTTGTTATATTGTTATATTTAATTATTACATCCACACTTGTTACCTTGTGTAGGATGTCTATTGTGGTACTTGTGGTTCGCCGCGGGCATCCTCCATTGTATGCATTTTGCTGGGGATTGCCATTAGCAACGGGCCACAAGTGCAGGATTTGCTCCCCTATATATATGCACAACTGCATGTGGGTTTGAAGCACCTCCTGCTAATGCCAACCTGTCTTCTTAGTTTGTATATATAGATTTCTGGAGGTGTATAAACTCCTATTCAAATGTGCCTGTTTTCCATCTACAGGCCACATTTAGGTGCACCTGTGAGGCCTGGGACATATCAGCAAGTCTTGAGTGGGACTCACAGACTCCTCCCTCCTCCCATTGCAAGCATGGCCACATGCTGGAGGTAACTGGTGAGTTGTTTGTGAGTCGGCCTTATGCTCCTGTAATTTGCCCACTGGCTCCTGGTATCGCCCGTACGGCTCAGGTAGGAGAGTGTAGGGTCCCGGGCTACTTGAGAAACCTTGTCGTGGTGTCCGGGCTTAGACATGTTCTACACCATAGGACATGTTGACTAATCTCTCAATTTTAAAATCAGTTTGAGGATTTAGTGATTCTGCAGAGTGCACCTGTGTTTGTTATTGTTTTGTTATATTGTTATATTAATTATTACATCCGCACTTGTTACCTTGTGTAGGATGTCTATTGTGGTACTTGTGGTTCGCCGCGGGCATCCTCCATTGTATGCATTTTGCTGGGGATTGCCATTAGCAACGGGCCACAAGTGCAGGATTTGCTCCCCTATATATATGCACAACTGCATGTGGGTTTGAAGCACCTCCTGCTAATGCCAACCTGTCTTCTTAGTTTGCATATATAGATTTCTGGAGGTGTATAAACTCCTATTCAAATGTGCCTGTTTTCCATCTACAGGCCACATTTAGGTGCACCTGTGAGGCCTGGGACATATCAGCAAGTCTTGAGTGGGACTCACAGACTCCTCCCTCCTCCCATTGCAAGCATGGCCACATGCTGGAGGTAACTGGTGAGTTGTTTGTGAGTCGGCCTTATGCTCCTGTAATTTGCCCACTGGCTCCTGGTATCGCCCATACGGCTCAGGTAGGAGAGTATAGGGTCCCGGGCTACTTGAGAAACCTTGTCGTGGTGTCCGGGCTTAGACATGTTCTACACCGTAGGACATGTTGACTAATCTCTCAATTTTAAAATCAGTTTGAGGATTTAGTGATTCTGCAGAGTGCACCTGTGTTTGTTATTGTTTTGTTATATTGTTATATTAATTATCACATCCACACTTGTTACCTTGTGTAGGATGTCTATTGTGGTACTTGTGGTTCGCCGCGGGCATCCTCCATTGTATGCATTTTGCTGGGGATTGCCATTAGCAACGGGCCACAAGTGCAGGATTTGCTCCCCTATATATATGCACAACTACATGTGGGTTTGAAGCACCTCCTGCTAATGCCAACCTGTCTTCTTAGTTTGTATATATAGATTTCTGGAGGTGTATAAACTCCTATTCAAATGTGCCTGTTTCCCATCTACAGGCCACATTTAGGTGCACCTGTGAGGCCTGGGACATATCAGCAAGTCTTGAGTGGGACTCACAGACTCCTCCCTCCTCCCATTGCAAGCATGGCCACATGCTGGAGGTAACTGGTGAGTTGTTTGTGAGTCGGCCTTATGCTCCTGTAATTTGCCCACTGGCTCCTGGTATCGCCCATACGGCTCAGGTAGGAGAGTGTAGGGTCCCGGGCTACTTGAGAAACCTTGTCGTGGTGTCCGGGCTTAGACATGTTCTACACCGTAGGACATGTTGACTAATCTCTCAATTTTAAAATCAGTTTGAGGATTTAGTGATTCTGCAGAGTGCACCTGTGTTTGTTATTGTTTTGTTATATTGTTATATTAATTATTACATCCGCACTTGTTACCTTGTGTAGGATGTCTATTGTGGTACTTGTGGTTCGCCGCGGGCATCCTCCATTGTATGCATTTTGCTGGGGATTGCCATTAGCAACGGGCCACAAGTGCAGGATTTGCTCCCCTATATATATGCACAACTGCATGTGGGTTTGAAGCACCTCCTGCTAATGCCAACCTGTCTTCTTAGTTTGTATATATAGATTTCTGGAGGTGTATAAACTCCTATTCAAATGTGCCTGTTTTCCATCTACAGGCCACATTTAGGTGCACCTGTGAGGCCTGGGACATATCAGCAAGTCTTGAGTGGGACTCACAGACTCCTCCCTCCTCCCATTGCAAGCATGGCCACATGCTGGAGGTAACTGGTGAGTTGTTTGTGAGTCGGCCTTATGCTCCTGTAATTTGCCCACTGGCTCCTGGTATCGCCCATACGGCTCAGGTAGGAGAGTGTAGGGTTCCGGGCTACTTGAGAAACCTTGTCGTGGTGTCCGGGCTTATACATGTTCTACACCGTAGGACATGTTGACTAATCTCTCAATTTTAAAATCAGTTTGAGGATTTAGTGATTCTGCAGAGTGCACCTGTGTTTGTTATTGTTTTGTTATATTGTTATATTAATTATTACATCCGCACTTGTTACCTTGTGTATGATGTCTATTGTGGTACTTGTGGTTCGCCGCGGGCATCCTCCATTGTATGCATTTTGCTGGGGATCCTCATTAGCAACGGGCCACAAGTGCAGGATTTGCTCCCCTATATATATGCACAACTGCATGTGGGTTTGAAGCACCTCCTGCTAATGCCAACCTGTCTTCTTAGTGTGTCCTGTGTAAGCTAGTCAACTATTTTCTCTGAATTTTTTGGGTTCAGGGTACGTGGCCTCTGAACACTGGGCATTATTCCAGGGCCAGTGGAAATCACAGCATCACGAACACGACGGCCCCTGTGGGGTGGCCTGCCTCTGCCTGTCATTTTTTGTTAGATAAGTGGTACTATGCGTGCAAGGTACTGTGCCACCCTATATAAGTGGTGGGCAGTGGGCACAGTACAGTCTGTGTGGGCCTGACACACACGGGCTTGCAACTGTGATTATATCACAGAAAAATATTAAATATAAAATTTTTTATTTGCAAGGTATTTGAGTGAGTGACATCCTGTAACGGTATGAGTGGAGGCCTAGCCAGTGGCCACAATACAGTCTGTGTGGGCCTGACACACACGGGCTTGCAACTAGGATTATATCACTGAAAAATATTAAATAGAATTTTTTTTTATCTGCAAGGTATTTTCTGTCACACCCTGTATGAATGGTGTGCACAGAGTACTGTCTGTGACTGAGCCTGCAGCCTCTCACACACGGGCAGGCAACTGCAATATATATATATATATATATATATATATATATATAAATAAAAAATAAAGCAGACTGATGTACCAGCCCTGAAAAGGGCTTTTTGGGGTGCTGTCAGGACGCTGTCCTTACAGCAGATGAGTCTGTGGACACAGAACACTGCCCTAGCTAACGCTTTCCCTATTGAATCAGCAGCAGCAGCAGCACTGTCCCTCCTCTCACTGAGAATGCAGCTTCCGAATGAATCTAAACTGGATGCTGTCCGGGAGGTGGGAGGGTCTGGGAGGGAGGGCCTGCTGCTGATTGGCTGGAATGTGTCTGCTGACTGTGAGGTACAGGGTCAAAGTTTACACAATGATGATGTATAGGGGGCGGACCGAACATCGCATATGTTCGCCCGCCGCGGCGAACGCGAACAAGCTATGTTCGCCGGGAACTGTTCGCCGGTGAATAGTTCGGGACATCACTACTGTTAAGGGGCAGGGGCCACTATTAAAGAGGCAGCTGCTGTGGAGTTCACTGTTAAAGGGTCGTTCACTGTGGATGTTAATGTTAAGGGGACAGGTTGCTGTGGAGGTTACTGTTAAAGGACCAGACACTGTGGAGGTCACTGTTAAGGGAGCACGGGCCACTATTAAAGGGGCAACTTCTGTGGTGGTCATTGTTAAGGCAGCAGCATACTGTGAGGTCACTGTTAAGGGAACGGGGTACTGTGGAGGTCACTGTTAAAGGGACGTGTGCTTTGGAGTTTTCTGTTAAGGGGGCAGGAAAAAGTGGAGGTCACATATAAGGGGACGGTCTTATATAGAGGTCAGTGTTAAGGGGTGAGGTGCTGTAGAGGTCACTGAGGAGGTCACTGTCAAGGAAGTGGGGTGCTTTGAAACTCACTGTTAAAGGGGTGGGCTGCTGTGAAGGTTAAAGTAAGGGGAAGGGCTGCTGTGGAGGTCGCATTTTAAATTGGTGGGGCACTGTGGTAAGTCAGTGTTAAGGGGTGGAGGACTGTGGAGTTCACTGTTAAGGGGGCAGGGTGCTGTAGAGGTCACTGTTATGGGGGATATTGTCGATATCTTTTAACCACACTCAGAAACATTAAATGAAATAGATGAAATATACCCGTGCGAAGCCGGGTCCTTCTGCTAGTCTCTTATATATATAAAAATGAATTTCTGTCTGTCTGTGTCACGACCATGGTCATGGTCGTGACTCAGGATCCGCATGCAGTTGCCTGCGGTTTGGTTTTATTGTCAACCACATGGTGAGGGCTGCTGGTATGTTGCCTCACATGTGGTTGCCGCTGGCAACATGATTTGGTACTTGGCAGTATAGCAGCCTGAGCTGTTGCTAGTCAGCTTGCTGTCAAGTGCATGCGGGTACACCTGGTTGGGTGTGTGTGTATGTATGCAATTTGTATGTCTGGTGTGCACGAGGTTTGTGTAGGTGTGCACTGTGACACTTCCCTTCACTGTGGCTGCCCGTGGCAACGTTTGGTATTGTGTACATGTGGCGGCAGTGTCTCGGCCTTCTGGCTGACTCCCAGGACATGGTTGCCACGCATGTCGTTGCCAGCGGCAACAGCTGCAGTGTGATGTTTATTTGGAGACTTCCCCTTTAAGTGGCTTTTTCCCTAGCCTGGTGTAGGAAGGGTTAACTCGCTTCTTAGTTTGTGAACACTGGGTGTGTGTGTGGGTGTGGCCACTTGGCGCTATTTAGCTCCTGCTGGATGCCAGACTCTGAGGGGTACTTCAGCCATGGTTAGCTGAAGTCTTCCTCCTGGCTAATAGCATCTGTCAGTGAGGGCCACCCTTGTGGTCATAAATTACGTTACATGGTGTCATGAAGGTGTGTGTGTGTGGTCTCATTGTTATTGCAGCTTATGGTCCTGGGTTCCTGTGTGATGTGTGGTGTGTGGTGTGTCCGTTTGTGTTCTGGACAGCAGCACTTGCACATGGGTTCCAGGCTTTGTTGTCTGTGGCACCTGCCATTGCCATAAGTTGTTTCTGTTCCCCTTGTAGCTTGGCCACTTTAGACTCCTGTTTCTCCGCGTCCAAGAGGAACGGGCTGTCTACCCAGCTCCTAGCTCAGGGATCGGCGGAGGGTCAGTAGGGATCCGAGGTTCCTGAGCATGAGCCCTCCTACCTTCAAGGGCGGCTCATGAAGCTAGGAGTCAGGGTCAGATTAGGGAAGCTCTAGGAGGTGACCTGCTCCCTAATTCTGTGGTTCTGGCCAAGTAGCGACTTTTCCATCTTCTGGCATCGCACGGCTGAGGGTTTTCCCCATCCTCAGCCGTGACAGTCTGTCCTTTATGCACTGCCAAATGACTCGACCTGTCTGCACCAAATTTAGCACACAGGTACATCAGGTGTCCGGGAAGGTTTAAAACCAGGTCTCAGCTCTCTAGGACTCACCGTTCCTGAGATATTCCCAATAAAAATGCAAATATGGCACCATCACATGACCTGCATTAGCCAATAGAAGCCTGCAGGTATTTCTCTCATAACCCAACTGCCATAAACACGGTCACATGTCCCATTTCAGTCAATTGAAGCTCGCAGGTCCTCCAGTCTCGACATACACACAGTTTTACACCAGGTTTCCATAACAACCCAGCCATTTTTCTTCACTGCTGTAGGTCACCTTTAAAGGGGCAGGGCGCTGTAGATGACACTGTTAAGGGAGCTGAGTGCTGTGGAGGTAACAGTTAAGGGGGCAGGCTGCTGTGAAGGTCACTGTTAAGAAGTTGAATCACTGTGCAGGTCACCGTTAAGGAGGTGGGGCGCTGTAAAGATTACATTTAAGGGGGAGGGGCATTGTGGGGTGACTGTTAAGGTAGAAAGCCACTGTGAAGGTCACTTTTGAGATGAGGCTACTGTGTAGGTCAGTGTAAACGGAGCAGGGAACTGTGGAGGTCACTGTTTGTGGAGGTCACTGTTAAGGGGTGAGCTGCTGTCGAGGTCACTATTAAGGAGGCAGCGTATTTTGGAGTTTACTTTTAAGAGGGCGGGGTGCTATTGATGTCATTGTCAAGGGGGTGGACCTCTGTGGAGCTCTCTGATAAGGAGGTGGGCTGCTGTGAAGGTCAAAGTTAAGGGGGTGGGTGTCTGTGGAGGTCATTGTTAAGGGGCAGGGTGCTGTGGAGGGTCAGTGTTAAGGGGGTGGGCCGCTGTAGAGAACACTGTTATGGGGGCAGGGGGCTGTGAAGGTCACAGTTAATGCTGTGGGGCACTGTGCATATCACTGTTAAAGGGGTGGGCTGCTGTGGAGGTCACTATTAAGGGGAGGTGCTGTAGAGGGCAGTGTTATGGGGAACACTGTAGATATTGTCTAATCTCCCACACAAATATTACAAGAAATAGTTGGAATATACCCATGCAAAGCGAGGTCATCCTGCTAGTATACGATATTGCATATCTAATGACATAGACCATGTTTGTTACAATAGAAATCCATTTGTGCAGTAAGTGCCGATCCCCGCTGTCATAGTATTCCCATCACCAGTAGCTGGACACAATTGAAGGAACCTGACTGTGGTGAAGCATCTCAAAGACCTCTGGGCTGTAGGAGGAAGAGATATGGAAGTGTTCGCTGTGTGGCTGCATACAGGTCACCTTCTTCTACACTGCACTGGAGCAAAGAGTTGGCACTGTCAATGGTTAGTTTGGATGGACTGTAAATAAGGCAGGTGGAGCACATACATTATTTCTGCAGGCAATCCTTTACTGTACTACAGTATATCTGACACTGATTCACTTCAATTGTGGACATGGTGCTTTGAAATGTTGCATCACCTCATTCACAGATAGGCAGCTGGACATCGCTTATTATGACTACAATCACAGTACTCCTCGTGATCCAGTGTTCCCAGGAGCTGACACACAGTCCAGGGCGTTGACTCCTTTTAAAAGGGTTGTGCACTGGTTTATATTGATGACCTATTCTCAGGATTGGGGAAGTCCAACTCCGTGCGCCCCCGCCGATCGGCTGCTTGAAGAGGAGGAGGTCCCTCTTCAAGATTACACTGCGCGTTGTTTCGCTTATCTTCGCGGTGCAGTTTTATTACAAGTACATTCAAGTGCACTCTGCGTCTGGAGGGAAGAAGGTTTGTACACAAACATTGAAGAGGATTCTTTACGGTAAGAGCAGTGAGACTATGGAGCTCTCTGCCTGAGGAGGTGGTGATGGGGAGTACAATAAAGGAATTCAAGAGGGGCCTAGATGTATTTCTGGAGCGTAATAATATTACAGGCTATAGCTACTAGAGAGGGAGTTATTCTGATTGCCTGATTGGAGTCGGGAAGGAATTTTTTATTCCCCTAAAGTGGGGAAAATTGGCTTCTACCTCACAGTTTTTTTTTTGCCTTCCTCTGGATCAACTTGCAGAATAACAGGCCGAACTGGATGGACAAATGTCTTTTTTCGGCCTTATGTACTATGTTACTATGTTACTATGAATGTAACGAGGACTTGTAAATACACAGCGCCGCCGCTACAAGCGAGATGATGGGCAGTGTGATCTTGAAGAGAAATCAGCACTCACACAAGCTCCAGCTCCTCTTCAAACAGCTAATTAGTGGGGTGGCGGGAGTCAGATCCGCATAGATCAGATACTGATAATGCTGCTGCACAACCTCTTTAAGGTCAAGCGGCACTAAGCTTAATTCTTTAAAAGGATCTTGGCACATTGTTGGGGAGAAAGACTGCCTCTCTTCTTAGGCTTGTTGTAATGGCAGCTGGTCAAAAATGCAGCCATTGCATCTGCAGGGCCTTCTCACCTCACTGTAGCCACCCTATTTTCAGCCATTTCCACGATGGACTCCCTCACCTCCTGTGCTCGTTGGGATATCACTGAATGAATGCAATCACAGTGACTGCTGCATGTCCCTGTCCAGGAATGTGCTTCAGGCCTGGTCTGCCGCCTATTCCACTGGATCTGGTCTGCATCCCTTCTTGTGTTGGACCTAATCTTCTTCTGGTATTATTGAGCCACATGTGAAGGACACTGCCGATGAACAAGAGAGAGTCCCGTTATTCTCACCACCTCCTACTTTTGATGTCAGCAGCTCATAGATAGAGATGAGCAAATCGAAGCTGACGAAGTAGAATTCTATTTCGCCCCAAAATCGAATTTCCCCGCGATTCATGGCAACGAATCGTATTTTTTTTTAAATGGCTGCTGCACATGTTAGAAAGAGGCAGTAAACAGCCCCGGGAACGAGGGAGCACCTATAATGCCATGCAGCCAATCAGCAGCAAGCCAGCAGCTATGAAGTCACAGCCCTATAAAAAGTCTCCTCCTGCCCGGTCTCCGCCATTTTCCAGTGAAATTAGTGCAGAGAGAGATGTTACAGGCACTAGGGACAGTAATTAGGAAAGACTTTATTCAGTAAATATTACTAATGAGTAGTGTTGATTGTGAATATTCTAATCGCGAATTTTGTATTGCGAATATTGGCACTTTGATAATTTGCGAATATATACAATATAGTGCTATATCTTCATAATAGCGAATATTCTAGATTTTTTTTCATCAGTACCCATGATCCCTCACTGCTTCTTGCTTGTGGGCCAATGAGAAGGCTGCAATATCTTTGACTTTAGGAGTAGTGTTGATCGCAAATTTTCGTATCGCAAATTCTTATCGCAAATTTTCGAATTGCTGATTTTCACAATCAAGAAAATAATGACTGGAGATCACGAATTCTTGAATTTGCAAATATATGATGAATATTCGCCCAAATATTTGCAAAATATCGTGAATTCGAATATTGCACCTGCCGCTCATTATTGCTAATGAGCAGTAATGTTTTGTCCCAGTCCCCGAATGCTCTGCCTGCCAGACAGATACAACTGTATGGCCGTCCTCAGGATGGCAATACAATTGAATCTAATGCCTTGCAAGAGCTGAAGGACCTGTGATGACATCACAGTCGCTGTGATCAGTTCTAAATGCAGTAGCTGAAAAGGACCTGCGATGACGTCACCATCATGTGACCAGTGCAGGGGAGGACGGCTCATAGTGAAGAGAAGTCCTCGGAAGAAGCTGTGGTGAGGTCTGTTACATGAGGAGAGGTAAGTAAAGGGGTAGATTACTCAGTGTGAGAGGCAGAGCAATGTTGGGAGTTGTAGTTATTTAACTGGAACTGTATGTTAGGGCTGAAAGGAGGGAAGTTATTTACATGGGACAGTGAGGTGGAGTGATGTTCTTTACATGTGACTGAATGTTGAGGGGGTTATGTTATTTACATGGTAATGCATGTTGGAGGTGGCTGGGGCAGGGTGATGTTATTTACATGGGACTGTATGTTGAAGGCGGCTGTGGGAGGGAGTGATATTATTTACATGAGACTGCATGTTGGAGGTGGCTGGGGCAGGGTGATGTTATTTACATGGGACCGTATGTTGAAGGTGTCTGGTGGAGGAAGTGATGTTATTTATATGGGACTGAATATTGAGAGGGTGATGTTATTTACATGGGACTGTATGTTGAAGGCGGCTGGAGAGGGGGTGATCTTCTTGACATGGTACTGTATGTTGAAGGCGGCTGGGGAGGGGGTGATGTTATTTACATGGGACTGCATGTCGGAAGGGGCTGGGGAGGCAGTGATGTTATTTACATGGGAATGTATATTGGAGGGGGCTGGAGAGATGGTGTGATGGTATTTACATGGAACTCTACGGCAGAGAGAGGGAAATAGTGTTATTGACATGGGACTGCATGGTGGAGGGGCTGAGGAATTATAATTTATGAGGACACTAAATGAAGGAATATAACTACAGGGGGCACTGCAGGAGAGAGCATTATAAATACTGGGGGCCCTTCAGGGTGAGAATTATAACAGTAGGGGGTGATATAAATACTGGGGGCACTGTAGGGGCATTATAACAGTAGGGGGCAATATAAATACTGGGGCACTTCAAGGTAACCATTATAACCGAACGGGACATTATAAATACTGGTGGCACTATAGGGGAATTATAAATACTGGGGGCACTTCAGGGCAAGAATTATATCAGTAGGGGGCAATATAAATACTGGGGGCACTGTAGGGGCATTATAACAGTAGGGAGCTGTATAAATACTGGGGGCACTTCAGGGAGAGCATTATAACAGTAGGGGGCAGTATAAATACTGGGGGCACTGTAGGGGCATTTTAAATCCAGGGGACATTATAGGCGTTCTTATTACTACTGGAGGCTGTATAGGTGTGACTTATAGATCCACCTTATTTCTACTAAGAACCCTATGGGGGCCTTATTACTACTGAGGGGTCTGTAGATAGCTTTATTACCTCTGGCAGAACAATAGGGGGGCCTTATTTCTACTGGGGGCTCTGTGAGGGCATTATTAATACTGGAGGTCTCTTCTACTTATGGGGGCACTCTTAGGGAGCATTATCACTGTTGGGGGCACTGTAGGGGGCAGTATTACTATTGAGGGCATTCTAGACAGGAATTACTATTAGTGGGACTTTGAGGAGCAATATTACTACGGGGGGGCATTCATTTTTCTTCAGGATAGTATTTGGGGATATTGGAGAGCACAGCCAGGTTAACACTGTGGAGACTCCAGGTTGGGGGATGATAATAGAAAAGCGAGGAAGCTAAGATGTTCATGTGTCACACTCTGCAATGACGAGGCGCGGCTGAAAGTAGTTGTCCGAACAGAATGGAGAAGATGATGACAGAGAAGATCTACATCAGAGGAGACGTCACCTGGAGGCCCTGGATGTGAGAGGTACATGCTGCTGTATAGCTGTATAGCAGGTACAGTAAAATTTCTTCAATGCTAGTGTTTGTGGGGAGGGGGGCGGAGGGTTGACTTAGAAAATTGGGCCATATGCATTGTGGCTTGGGATCCGGATCTTTTGAGACCCTAGCAACACCCCTGGTTCAGGGACAGATTATTCAAAGGGTAGGGATATAATAGGGAGGTGTTACCCACATTATAGGGAGAGAACCGAGGCCAATAGAAGAGTGTAAAGTCTGGGTAATAGGAGCTATTCTACAGTATTACACCTTGCTGCACTAAATGAGGATACAAAGTGATCTAATACTACAGATTTTAGGTTGTTTGCATTCTTAGATACATCAGTAATGCCAGTAATCCTTAGTTCTGTTATTGGGGTGAAACCGTGGTTTTACAGAATTTGGGAGGGTTCACGTTTTTTTATATATCATTTAGAGATGAATGAATCGAAGCTGACAAAGTGGAATTCGATCCGAATTTCAGGAAAAATTCCATTTGTAACTAATGCGAATTTCCTCGCACTTTGTTGTAACAAATCTCTTTTTTCCTAATATGGCAGCTACACATCTGAGGACATGGGGCAAGGAACTCTGGTAAGGCGGGACCACCCTGATTGACATGCATGCATGCAGCTAATCAGCAGCCAGCCAGCACTGTGATGTCACAGCACTATAAATACGGCAGCCATTTTAGATTCTGCCATTTTCCAGCGTTCTGAGTGCAGGGACAGACGTGAGAAGGCGCTAGGGACAGCAATTGGAAAACTTGATTGTGCAAAAAAATCAAAAAAAAAAGGGAGGGAGGAATCATTTCACAGAATCTTGGTGCAGGGAGAGACGTCAGAAGGCGCTAGGGACAGTGATAGGAAAGCGATTTGCAAGTGCAGGGAAAGATTATTTGGGGATCCAAATAGCCATTAGACTGCTCTGTCATTTCAGCTATTTGTTCTTGGGGTGCAAGTGCTGTGGTACTCAGTAGAAGTGGCCAAAATCATTAAAAACAAAAAGATAGCATTTAGGAGTTATAAAAATAAAAAAAAACGAGGATGACAGACAAATTTATAAGATTAGGCAGAGAGAGGCCAAACAAGTTATAAGAGCTTCTAAAGCACAGGCAGAAGAGAAATTAGCTCAGTCAGGGAAAAAAGGCGAGAAGGCATTCTTCAGATACATAAATGAAAAAAGGAAACTAAAACAAGGAATTACCAAATTAAAAACAAAAGAAGGAAGGTATATGGAAGAAGATAAAGAACTAGCTGACTGCCTCAATGAATACTTCTGTTCAGTTTTTACAAAGGAAAATGAAGGAGAAGGACCTCAGTTAGGAAAGAAGACTAATGAATCTTTTGATGCATGTGTCTTTACAGAGGAAGAGGTTCTAAGTCAGCTGTCTAAAATTAATACAAATAAGTCACAGGGGCCTGATGGGATACACCCAAAGCTATTAAAAGAGCTCAGCTGTGAACTAGCAAAACCATTAACAGATTTATTAAAACAATCACTGGCAACAGGAGTCGTCCCAGAAGATTGGAAATGAGCAAATGTTGTGCCCATTCACAAGAAAGGTAGTAGGGAGGAATCGGGCAACTATAGGCCAGTAAGCCTGACATCAATAGTGGGGAAATTAATGGAAACCATACTTAAGGAGAGGAATGTGGAACATCTAAAATCCCATGGATTGAAAGATGAAAAACAGCATGGGTTTACTTCAGGGAGATCATGTCAAACTAATCTTATTGATTTTTTTTGATTGGGTGACTAAAATAATAGATGGAGGAGGTGCAGTAGACATCGCTTATCTAGACTTTAGTAAGGCTTTTGATACTGTCCCACATAGAAGGCGTATCAATAAAGTGCAGTCTTTGGGCTTGGACTCCCATATTGTTGAATGGATTAGGCAGTGGCTGAGGGACAGGCAACAGAGGTTTGTAGTCAATGGAGTATATTCAGACCAAGGTCTTGTTACCAGTGGGGTACCTCAGGGATCTGTTCTGGGACCCATATTGTTTAATATCTTTATCAGCGAAATTGCAGAAGGCCTCGATGGTAAGGTGTGTCTTTTTGCTGATGACACAAAGATTTGTAACAGGGTTGATGTTCCTGGAGGGATACACCAAATGGAAAAGGACTTAGGAAAACTAGAGGAATGGTCAAAAATCTGGCAACTAAAATTTAATGTTGATAAGTGCAAGATAATGCACCTGGGACGTAAAAACCCAAGAGCAGGATATAAAATCAGTGATACAGTCCTAACCTCAGTATCTGAGGAAAGGGATTTAGGGGTCATTATTTCAGAAGACTTAAAGGTAGGCAGACAATGTCATAGAGCAGCAGGAAATGCTAGCAGAATGCTTGGGTGTATAGGGAGAGGCATTACCAGTAGAAAGAGGGAGGTGCTCATGCCGCTCTACAGAGCACTAGTGAGACCTCATTTGGAGTACTGTGCTCAGTACTGGAGACCATATCTCCAGAAGGATATTGATACTTTGGAGAGAATTCAGAGAAGAGCTACTAAACGGGTACATGGATTGCAGGATAAATCTTACCAGGAAAGATTAAAGGACCTAAACATGTATAGCTTGGAAAAAAGACGAGACAGAGGGCATATGATAGAAACTTTTAAATACATAAAGGGAATCAACAAGGTAAAAGAGGAGAGAATATTTAAAAGAAGAAAAACTGCTACAAGAGGACATAGTTTTAAATTAGAGGGGCAAAGGTTTAAAAGTAATATCAGGAAGTATTACTTTACTGAGAGTAGTGGATGCATGGAATAGCCTTCCTGCAGAAGTGGTAGCTGCAAATACAGTGGAGGAGTTTAAGCATGCATGGGATAGGCATAAGGCCATCCTTCATATAAGATAGGGCCAAGGGCTATTCATAGTATTTAGTATATTGGGCAGACTAGATGGGCCAAATGGTTCTTATCTGCCGACACATTCTATGTTTCTATGTTTCTATGTTGAAAAGCCTTTAGTGGCTTATATCTGTGGAAAAATATATACGCACTTCACTGCTGAAGTTCTTTCTCGTGAAAGCATATAGGGGCCTATTTCAGTCCTGTAAGAAAAATATATACGCAGTTCAGTGTTTAAGTTTATTCTGGTGAAATCGTATAGGGGCGAATTTCAGTAAAAAAAGAAAAATATATATGCACTGCACTGTTGCAGTTATTTCTGGTTAAAGCATATAGGGGTGTATTTCAGTAAAAAAAGAAAAATATATAAGCAGTTTGCTGTTGCAGTTATTTTTGGTGAAAGCGTATAGGGGCGTATTTCAGTACCACAAGAAAAATATATGTCGGGATTCGAACCCGTGACCAGCCACATCCCAGGCGGTAGGCCTGCTTACTAGGATACCGTCCTCTCTGGACATTCCTCCCTGAAGCCTATTAGTTAACCTCAGTCTTTTTTTTTATATTGACAATTTTTATTGTTTTTTCAAATTTTTACATTCGAAGTCATAATAAAGAGCATTGACTGTTATCTAGCATGTAATGATATGCATATACAGTATTCATGGCTAACAGTCATATACACACTTTGCAATTGTAAATGTAAAGAGAGGCTTGTATGGCCACATAAAGGCAAGTGTCAAATAAAAAAGAACCATAACTCTAACAATAAGTTAGTGTAACTTTGTGACAGGGTATTAAGATAGTACTAAAATCTGACTAAATTAAGACTGACATAAGACTGACATAGGACTGACATGATGTATGTGTGAGAGACATTGAAGTAGAATTTAGGTACTGGCCCCGAAACATTGGGATGGGGGGAGGTGTCTAAGAGAAGTTCCTATAGCCTCTCCAAGGGGACCAAATCCGGAGAAAGGTGTGTCTAGTGTGAGATTCCCAATGAGAGATTTCTTCCATTCTGTAGATTTGATCTACTCTATTTATCCAGTGCTCCAAGTTAGGGACTTCAGCAGACAACCAGTGGGTCGGTAATAAGAGTCTAGCAGCGGCTATCAAAAGTGAGAAGAGTGAGGACTTAGATGAATTAACCCCCTTCATACCCAAGGATAACAATGCTAAATCTGGTGTGCAGGGGAAGGAAGTCTGACATATCTGGTTGCTTAGATTGATTATGCTATGCCACCACGGATTAATTAGCTCACATGTCCACCAGATGTGAAAGAACGAGCCTTTGGTTTTGGAGCAGCGCCAACATACATCAGTAGCATTGGGTATGTAAAGGCATGTTATATCTGGGGTTCTGTACCATCTCATAAGGACCTTGTAACTATTCTCCTGGATACGAATGCATCTGGAGATCTTATGAGGGGTAATTAAGGCTTTAGTAATTTCTAGAGGAGTCAAGGTTCGCTGGAGATCTCTCTCCCACAAACCAATCACTGCAGGTTTAAGTGTTGTAGGGGGGGTTATCAAATTTTTATATATTGTGGAGATGGTTTTAGAGGGATATTTCTTACAGCTTATTAATTCTTAAAACCAGTGTATAGTGTTGGAAGGGATGGTCTTTTTTGCTAGGAGAAGAGATTCAGTTCTGATGAAGCGCATGAGGACCAAGTTATGGATCTGTGTGTTCAGCACTTTACAGATTTCTGGGTCAGAGAGTATACACCCATTTGGGTCTAGAAGTTGGGAGATGGGATTTTCAAGAGATCTTAAAGTCAGGGGACAGCTATCTCTCAAGTCTTTCGGAGCCAGATTAATAAGATCTCTTATCTGAAGAAGAGGGGAGGGCAGGTTTAAACTCTTGGAGCAAAGTGAGAGACCCTTCCAAACTTTCAATGTGTTGCGAATGAGAGGGTTTGGGATGGTACTAAGTGAGGAAGGTAGTTTATCGGCCAATAGGAGGGCTCTGATGGGAGAGGACAGGAAAGCATTCTCTATTATGGGCCAAGATTTATGGGGAGGATTTCTGATCCAATCAACCACTCAAGAGAGTTGTATGGCTTTCATATAAGCCTCCGGGTCTGGGAGATTGATACCTCCTTTAGCTTTGGGCCTTGTAAGTGTGAGAAATGAGATGCGGGAATTTTTACCATTCCAATTTTTCGAATGAGCTTATTAAGAGAGACAAAGAAGGACTTAGGGATTTCAATAGGGAGTACTTGCATTAAGTAAGTAAGTCTGGGTATAATTAGGGACATTAGGATGTTTTTTCTACCAAACCAAGAAAGGTATGGGTATTCAATTGAGTCTATTTGGGCTTGGATAGATGTTAGAAGAGGTTTATAATTCAAATTAAATAGTTCAGACAATTTGGGAGAAATCTTGATACCTAAATATGTTAATAATTGGGTCTGCCAGTTGAAGGGGGAGTTTGCTCGTAAGGAGGAAAGACTCAGGGGAGAAAGACCTATGTGAAGAATTTGAGATTTCAAGGGATTTACTTTAAAGTTAGATAGTGAGCCGAATAGGGAGAGCTTTGTCAAAATTCTGGGCATAGATATACAGTATGGGGGTTAGTGGTTAGGATCAATAAGTCATCTGCGAAGGCCGCTAATTTAAATTCTTGACAACCAACCTTCAAGCCTTTGATCTCCTTGTCTTGTCTAAGAATTTGTAGGAGAGATTCCATAACCAGGACAAATATGAGGGGGGATAGCGGGCAGCCTTGCCTCGTACCATTTCTTATTGTAAAATGAGAGGATAAGAGTCCATTGACCGACACGGATGCTGAAGAATTTGTATACATAGAAAACACTGCATTTGTGTATTGTAAAGGCAACTGAAATTTCGAGAGGATCAGTTTAATGTATGTCCAATCGATTCTGTCAAATGCTTTTTCAGCATCCGTGCCGATCATGACCAGGGGGATAGCTTTATGTGAGGCATAGAATAAGGCATTCAGTACTTTAGTGGTGTTGTCTCTCCCCTCCCGACCCCTAACAAACCCCACTTGATCAGGATTTATCAAGAGAGGGAGGAGGCTTTGCAATCTTGTGGCAAGCATTTTAGCTATAAGCTTGAGATCAACGTTGAGTAAGGATATGGGGCGGTAATTGGAGCAGGACGTGAGATCTTTACCCTCTTTAGGGATTATTGTAATAGTAGCTTTCGTCATGTCTGAGGAAAGAGGTTGGCCGGCTAAAGCACCATTACAGATGGGGAGCATAAAGGGGATTAATAGGTCTCCAAAGGCAGACTAGTATGATATCGGAAGGCCATCAGGGCCAGGGCTCTTTCCTTTGGGGGTAGATTTGATGGCAGATGTTAACTCCAGGGAAGTAAATGGCTTGGATAAGGATTCTTGCTGTATAGCAGTCAGGGACGGGAGAGTGAGGGTGTCCAAAAAAGATTTGATATTGGCTTCTCTATCTAGGGAGGTGTCTGGAAGAGCAGAAGGAGGGAGGTTGTATAAAGTTTCATAGAACTGTTTAAATTGATCAGCTATTTCTTCTGCTTTGAAAAGCTGAGTACCTATGGGGGATTTAATGCTCTGGACATAACGGGAGTCTCTTCTCTGTTTTATTCTACGCATCATGTATTTTGATGCTTTGTTTCCGTGAGCAAAGGCTTTTTGCTGGGCCGAAAGGAAGTACTTAGCTGAACACTCGTTTAATAAGTTCTTCAGTTGTGTTCTAAGAGAAGAGAGTTCCGTTAATTGAAGAGCGAGTAGGGATTGTTTATGAGTTTTTTCCACAGAGTGGATTTTGGACAGAAGAGTATTTAGTTTCTTTTCAGACTCTTTCTTTAAATAAGAGCAGAGACTGATCAATCTGCCTCTGATGTAAGGTTTGTGGGCATCCCAGAGTATTTGGGGGGATATCTCAGGGGTATTGTTTAATCTGAAATATTCTTCCAAGAAGGATAGTATTTGTGATTTATGTTTAGAATTACCCAACAGGGATTCATTAAGTCTCCAGTTTGTATACCTACTGTTTTTGACTTCTGGGCATATAGTGCAATATATAGGGGAGTGATCAGAGAGTGTGATGTTTCCTATCTGAGCAAGGGAGCAATGTTGTAGGTTTTCTTTTGGGGTTAAAATGTAATCTATCCTGCTGTACGAGGAGTTAGGTGGGGAATAGAAGGAATAATCCACTAATTCAGGGTTGAGGCAGCGACATATGTCTATCATACCCATATTATAGAGTTTAGTATGTAACACTCTAAGAGCTTTTGTAGAGACTGAGGATTTCTTCGAGGAAGTGTCAATGAGAGGGTTGAAGGCGAGATTAAAGTCACCTGCTATGACCAGGAGGCCTTCCCTATGAGTATCTACTAAGGCCAGGGTATTGGAGAACCAATTAACCTGATCCTCGTTAGGAGCATATACATTAACAAATGTAAACATAGTTTGTCCTATTTTACCCTTAAGAATGAGGTATCTACCATCTGGGTCCTGTAGATGGGATTTATATTGGAAAGGGAGCCCCCTACGGAATCCTATGCTAACTCCCCTCGAGGCGGCGCCCCCAGCCCCACAGTGGTACCAGCAGGGGAATCTAGAGTAGGAGAGATTCGGGTAACAGCCATGTTTATAGTCGGTTTCCTGGAGGAAAACCACTGAACATTTTTCCTTATGTAACATAGAAAAAATTTGGCTTCTCTTGGAGGGAGATCTCAGGCCTTTGACATTATAGGATACTAATTTAAGGTCAGACATCATTGAGTAGATTTTATTCTGTTTATGAGGAATTTAGTGGCTTTATCCCCGTGTGCAAAGAACTTATATTGGGAATTGAGGTAGTATTTAGGCGAATTGATGTGCATTAGAGCTTTTAATTCAGCTCTTGCTTTGGAGAGCTCTTGTAGTTGGGATTCCGAGTGGGTACTCTTATGGGTAGATTCTAGCTCATTTATTTTGGAGAGAAGGTTATTAACGTTACTTTCCCTGTTTTTTTTTAAGTGCGAACCTAGGCTAATGAACTCACCCCTGATAAAGGGTTTGTGAGCATCCCAAATGGTTTGGGGTGAAAGTTCTGGTAGAGAGTTTAGATTAAAGTATTCTTCCAGTAATGACACAATTTTCTTTATGGAGTCTGAGTTCCCGAGGATAAATTCATTTAGTCTCTAATTAAAGTTTTTAGGTTTGCGAGTAGGGGAGGATACCTTTATAAAAATTGGGGCATGGTCAGACAGATGTATTGATCCAATCTTGGCCATCGGGCATAGTTGAAGGTGTTCTTTTGAGATAAAAAGGTAGTCTATGCGGTGATAATTATTGTGTACATGGGAATAAAATGTATAGTCTAGAGTGCTGGGGTTGTGAGTGCGCCAAACGTCTATTAAATGGAGATCCCAGAGAGTGTTTCTAATGAATTTTAAGGAGTGTTTTGAATGGGAAGTTTTGCGTGCTGATGAATCCATTTGGGGGTTAAGGGCTATAGTAAGATCCCCACCCAGAACTACAATACCTTCCTTGAAAGACGTGATCGTTGGGGATATGGAAGAAAGCCATCCAGCCTGTTTGGTGTTTGGGGCGTATAGGTTTATAAAGGTATATTTCTGAATCCCTATATTCCCTTTTACCATAATAAATCTACCCTCAGGGTCTTGTATATGGTCTATGTATTTAAAAGGAACCTTCCTCTTGAATCCTATGCTTACTCCCCCGGACGAGGCAGAGCACCCCCCACAATGGAACCAGAGTGGGTAGTGAGAAAATTCCATATTGGGATAATGGTTGAACCTGAAATGTGTCTCCTGGAGAAACAGCACATCCGAGCCCTCCTTGCGTAAGATAGTGAAAATCTGACTTCTTTTGGAGGGTGAATTGAAGCCCTTTACATTATAAGAAGCTATGTGGATATCAGCCATGGGCAAGGGTTGTTGTGGCTGGAATGGTGCAAGGTGTGCTAGTCCCCCAGGAGAGGACACTCACGGTTTCGGGCATCTCCACCCCGTCCAGGAGAGAAGTCGGGTCTCTCGGGTCTTGTCTGTCCCTCAGGAAAGTCAGATAGTTGTGTGTCAGGTACCTAGAACTAAACAAAGGGAGAGGGGAAAAAGTGAGAACAAAACAGAAAACCAAAAAATAATCTAGTCTGTGGGGCAGATTTTACCTGGAAGTTTAGAAACTTGCATATAATATCCCTTGGGGGTTCCTCCGCTTTGGGTTTAGGACGCAGTGCTCTGTGTGCCCTTTCCAGTACGATCTCTAGGGCGAATTCTGGGCCCAGGAGTGAAGAGCAAAGGGAGATAACTGCAGCCGGGATGTCACCAGGAAGTACGGCCTCAGGAATCCCTCTTATACGCAGGTTGTTTCTGCGACCTCTATTTTCTTGGTCTTCTAGGGCGTTCTGAAGTTGGTTCAGGTAGGACCCACATTTCTGGAGTGAGTTGGAAGTGGCCCTCTGGTGATCCATTATCTGGGCCTGTTGGTTCTCTAGGGCTTCCACTCTGTCCCCTATGTGGCGCATATCTTGGCGCATGGCGGCAAATTCGCTCAGGAGGGGTTCGAGGGCTTTACCCAGGGTGTTCTTTAGGTAATTCCTGGTGTTCGGGAGGGTCCCCTTACCTTGCGGTTCTTCACCATCGCTCTCTTCCTCCGATCTGGCCTTTTGAGACTGAGCGGGCGCCATTTTGGAATCGCGAGCCACGTATGAAGCGGCCGCTTTCTTCAGGAACTTGTCCATATCTCCTCCCGCAATTTGACTTTTATTAGTGCTGGGGTGCTCCCCGGCTTTAGGGTTCCCGATTTTTACCATTTTTCAAGCGATTCGCTAAAGATAGCTAGTGCATCAGACGGTCTGTAGAGCAGAGCTCAGGATCAAGCGGCCATCTCAGACCGGCGCTGGCTCCGCCCCCCCTACCGACTACTCTTCTGCCTTATCCCTACCTACTGAACTGCTACCACCATTGCCATCCGGATTGTCTGACCACGCTTACTGCAACCTGCCCTGACCCACCGCCTGCCTACCGACTACTCTTCTGCCTTATCCCTACCTACTGAACTGCTACCACCGTTGCCATCCGGATTGTCTGACCACGCTTACTGCTGCCTGCCCTGACCCACCGCCTGCCTACCGACTATGCCTCTGCCAGACTTCCTGCACCTACTACCTGCCTGCGGTCCTTGCCACTGGGCTCCACTCCTACCCCCAGCAAGCGGTCCTCTGACTCAGGTGAGCCTGTAGGACTGTTACAATATATAAAGCAGTTCACTGTTTACGTTTTTTCTGTTGAAAGCGTATAGGGGCGTATTTCATTAAAAAAAGAATAATCTATACGAACTTTACTGGTTATTTTTTTCCTGGTGAAAGCGTATAGAGGCGTATTTCTGTAACAAAAAGAAAAATCTATACACACTTCACTGCTTAATTTTTTCCCGGTGAAAGCGTATAGAGGCGTATTTCATTAACAACAAGAAAAATCTATACACACTTCACTGCTTAATTTTTTCCCGGTAAAAGCGTATAGGGGCGTATTTCATTAAAAAGAAAAATCGATACGCATTTCACTGCTGAATTTTTTCCCGGTGAAAGTGTATAGGGGCGTATTTCTGTAACAAAAAGTAGAATCTATACACACTTCACTGCTTAATTTTTTCCTGGTGAAAGCGTTTGTTGGCCTATGTCAGTAACAAAAAGAAAAATCTATACGCACTTCACTGCTGCAGTTATATGTGTTGAGAGCGTACAGAAAGAAAAAAGCACTTCACTGGTGCACTTATTTGTGGCAAAAGTGTTTAGTGCCTATTTCTGTACAGAAAGACAAAAATATACGCGCTTCACTGGTGCAGTTATTTCTGCTAAAAGGGTTTTCTGGCCTATTTCAGTACAAAAAGAAAAATATATTCTCAGTTCACTTCTGCAGTTATATGTGGTGAAAGCGTTCAGTGTCATATTTCAGTACAAAAAGGAAAAAAATGTGCGCACTTCACTGTTGCATTTATTTGTGGTGAAAGAGATTAAGTGGCCTCCTTCAGTACAAAACGAAAAATACACTGCTCAAAAAAATAAAGGGAACACAAAAATAACACATCCTAGATCTGAATTAATTAAATATTCTTCTGAAAATACTTTGTTCTTTACATAGTTGAATGTGCTGACAACAAAATCACACAAAAATTAAAAATGGAAATCAAATTTTTTAACCCATGGAGGTCTGGATTTGGAGTCACACTCAAAATTAAAGTGGAAAAACACGCTACAGGCTGATCCAACTTTGATGTAATGTCCTTAAAACAAGTCAAAATGAGGCTCAGTAGTGTGTGTGGCCTCCACTTGCCTGTATTACCTACAACGCCTGTGCATGCTCCTGATGAGGTGGCGGACGGTCTCCTGAGGGATCTCCTCCCAGACCTGGACTAAAGCATCTGCCAACTCCTGGACAGTCTGTGGTGCAACGTGACGTTGGTGGATAGAGCGAGACATGATGTCCCAGATGTGCTCAATTGGATTCAGGTCTGGGGAACGGGCGGGCCAGTCCATAGCATCAATGCCTTCGTCTTGCAGGAACTGTTGACACACTTCAGCCACATGAGGTCTAGCATTGTCTTGCATTAGGAGGAACCCAGGGCCAACCGCACCAGCATATGGTCTCACATAGGGGTCTGAGGATCTCATCTCGGTACCTAATGGCAGTCAGGCTACCTCTGGCGAGCACATGGAGGGCTGTGCGGCCCTCCAAAGAAATGCCACCCCACATCATTACTGACCCAATGCCAAACCGGTCATGCTGGAGGATGTTGCAGGCAGCAGAACGTTCTCCGCGGCGTCTCCAGACTCTGTCACGTCTGTCACATGTGCTCAGTGTGAACCTGCCTTCATCTGTGAAGAGCACAGGGCGCCAGTGGCGAATTTGCCAATCTTGGTGTTCTCTGGCAAATGCCAAACGTCCTGCACGGTGTTGGGCTGTAAGCACAACCCCCACCTGTGGACGTTGGGCCCTCATATCACCCTCATGGAGTCTGTTTTTGACCGTTTGAGCAGACACATGCACATTTGTGGCCTGATGGAGGTCATTTTGCAGGGCTCTGGCAGTGCTCCTCCTGTTCCTCCTTGCACAAAGGCGGAGGTAGCGGTCCTGCTGCTGGGTTGTTGCCCTCCTACGGCCTCCTCCACGTCTCCTGATGTACTGGCCTGTCTCCTGGTAGCGCCTCCATGCTCTGGACACTACGCTGACAGACACAGCAAACCTTCTTGCCACAGCTCGCATTGATGTGCCATCCTGGATAAGCTGCACTACCTGAGCCACTTGTGTGGGTTGTAGACTCTGTCTCATGCTACCACTAGAGTGAAAGCACCGCCAGCATTCAAAAGTGACCAAAACATCAGCCAGGAAGCATAGGAACTGAAAAGTGGTCTGTGATCACCACCTGCAGAACCACTTCTTTATTGGGGGTGTCTTGCTAATTGCCTATAATTTCCACCTGTTGTCTATCCCATTTTCATAACAGCATGTGAAATTGATTGTCACTCAGTGTTGCTTCCTAAGTGGACAGTTTGATTTCACAGAAGTGTGATTGACTTGGAGTTACATTGTGTTGTTTAAGTGTTCCCTTTATTTTTTGAGCAGTGTATATACACATTTCCCTTCTGCAGTTATATGTGGTAAAAAATGTTGTGACATATTTCGGTGGAAAAAGAAATTTTATTCAGCATTCAGTGCTGCAGTAATATGTGGTAAAAAAATTTGTGCGGTATTTCGGTGGAAACAAATTTTATTCAGCGTTCAGCGCTGCAGTAATACAATATGTGGCAAAATCTTTATTGAAGTATTTCGGTCGAAGAACAAAATTAATTCAGCGGTCAGTGCTGCGGTTATATGCAGTAAAATCTTTAGTGACGTATCTTGATGAACTTCGCGACTCTTACGGGCTCAAAGCTATTTTGATGCTTTGTCTTCTCATTGTCTGTAGCTACTAGAGGCCTGTTCATGCCAGGCAGGTTCCCCCAGAAGTATCTTGGTCGATAGACACTCTGTCGTTGTGCCATTCTGTGGCTTCCTCATGCTGCTGCCACCTCCACACTTTGTGATTGTGCCATTCTGTGCCTTACTCATGCTGCTGCCACCTCCAAACTCGCTCATTGTGCCACTCTGTGGCCTACTCATGCTGCTGCCACCCCCAGACTCGGTCATTGTGCCACTCTGTGGCTTCCTCCTGATGCTGCTGCCACCTCCAGACTCTGTCATTGTGCCACTCTGTGGCTTCCTCATGCTCCTGCAACCTCCAGACTCTGTAATTGTGCCACTTTGTGGCTTCCTCCTGATGCTGCTGCCACCTCCAGACTCCATCATTGTGCCACTCTGTAGCTTCCTCCTGATATTACTGATGCTGCCACCTCCAGACTCTGTCATTTTGCCATGCTTCAGCTTCCTCATGCTGTGGCCAACTCCAGACTCTGTCATTGTGCCACTCTGTGGCCTCCTCCTGATGATGCTGCTGCTACTGACACCTCCAGACTGTGTCATTGTGCCACTCTGTGGCCTCCTCCTGATGCTGCTGTCACCTCTAGACTCAGCCATTATGCCACTCTGTGGCCTACTCATGCTGGTGCCACTTCCAGACTTGGTGATTGTGCCACTCTGTGGCTTCCTCATGCTGCCACCTTCAGACTCTGTCATTGTGCCACTCTGTGGCCTCCTCCTGATGCTGCTGCCTTCTCTAGACTCGGCCATTATGCCACTCTGTGGCCTACTCATGCTGCTGCCACCTCCAGACTCGGTGATTGTGCAATTCTGTGGCCTACTCATGTTGCTGCCACCTCCAGAGTCTGTCATTGTGTCACTCTGTTGCTTCCTCATGCTGCTGCCACCTTCAGACTCTGTCATTGTACTACTCTGTGGCTTCCTCCTGATGCTGCTGTCACCTCCAGACTCGGTCATTGTGCCACTCTGTAGCTTCCTCCTGATGCTGCTGATGCTGCCACCTCCAGACTCTGTCATTTTGCCATGCTTTGGCTTCCTCATGCTGTGGCCAGCTCCAGACTCTGTCATTGTGCCACTCTGTGGCCTCCTCCTGATGCTGCTGCTGCCGACACCTCCAGACTCGGTCATTGTGCCACTCTGTGGCCTCCTCCTGATGCTGCTGCCTTCTCTAGACTCGGCCATTATGCCACTCTGTGGCCTACTTATGCTGATTCCACCTCCAGACTCTCTCATTGTGCCACTCTGTGGCTTCCTCATGCTGCTGCCAACTCCAGACTGTCATTGTGCCACTCTGTGGCCTCCTCCTGATGCTGCTGTCATCTCTAGACTCGGCCATTATGCCACTCTGTGGCCTACTCATGCTGCTGCCACCTCCAGACTCGGTGATTGTGCAACTCTGTAGCCTACTTATGCTGCTGCCACCTCCAGACTCTGTCATTGTGCCACTCTGTGGCCTCCTCCTGATGCTGCTGCTGCCACCTCCAGACTCTGTCATTGTGCCACTCTGTGGCTTTCTCATGCTGATGCCACCTCTGGACTCGGTCATTGTGTCACTCTGTGGCCTACTCATGCTGCTGCCAACTCTAGATTTTGTCATTACGCCACTCGCTGGCCTCCTCATACTGCTTCCACCAACAGACCCTGTGATTGGCCCACTCTGTGGTCTCCTCATGCTGCTTCCACCTCACTACTATGTCAAAGGTCCACTCTGTGAACTTCTCGTGCTGTTCCCACCCTCCCCATTTCATGACTGGTCCTATTTTGGCTTTCGGCCTGGCTGACATCATCATTTATTTGACACTTCTTCTGATCTGTCAGAAGGAAGGAAAAATGAGACGCACAACTGATCCTGTCTGTATAGCAGCTTTAAGGCCTGTATGGGCCCATCAGAATTGGATTATGATTTTGTAGCCAAAAGCAGGAGTGGCTACAATACACAGAAGACATGCAAATATTCCATTCACGCGTCATCTCTGTTTTAGAGTGAAGGCGTATACTCAACAGGCAGGATTCGTTTTTTTTGGGTTATTGTTTTGACAGATCAGAAAATTGGGAAAATGTATCAGTGACGTCAACCAAAACTTACTGCTGACACCTTATCCACTCTGTCAGGGGGGCTCTACTTGTATAAGTGTTTAATATAAGAGGTTCTGTAGACATCTATGTGGAATCAGCTGATGGTGTAAAAGGAGTGCGCTTCTTCTTGACGCTAACAGCTTCCTGTAAGGCTGAGTTGATACTTCTCTTATTTGGTCAGTTTTGCCCAAATAAGTGAAGTATGCAGTGATTCTAAGAGCGACGCCTGTCATCTGTATGTCTTACTAACCCACAGTATTATTTCACTACCACAGCAGACTCCCTATGCGTGTTACAGCAGGGTACAGTGTCCTACACCCCTACAAAGGCTCTCTGCAGCCCGGAAATAGCAGTTTTTTAACGTGATTCGGCGCAAATAAATTCGGATTGAACCAAATTTTCCCTAATTATTCGGCGAACCAGCGAAATTGAATTTTTGAAAAATTCGCTCATCTCTAATTTCATTCAATCCGTTAATCCTTGATTGTCTAACTGGGGTGAAATTGCAGCTGGATACTACAGATTTTAGGGTCTCCGTATTCTTTTATATGTAATTCAGTCGGTTAATCCTTGAATGTCTAATTAGGGTGAAATTGCGACTTGATACTACAGAATTTAGGATACTCACGTTTTATTATACACAAGTATATCCGTTAATCCCTAACTGTATAACTGGGGTGAAATTGTGGCCTGATACTACACATTTTAGGGTGCTCAAGTTCTATTATCTAATACAGGGAGTGCAGAATTATTAGGCAAGTTGTATTTTTGAGGATTAATTTTATTATTGAACAACAACCATGTTCTCAATGAACCCAAAAAACTCATTAATATCAAAGCTGAATATTTTTGGAAGTAGTTTTTAGTTTGTTTTTAGTTTTAGCTATTTTAGGGGGATATCTGTGTGTGCAGGTGACTATTACTGTGCATAATTATTAGGCAACTTAACAAAAAACAAATATATACCCATTTCAATTATTTATTTTTACCAGTGAAACCAATATAACATCTCAACATTCACAAATATACATTTCTGACATTCAAAAACAAAACAAAAACAAATCAGTGACCAATATAGCCACCTTTCTTTGCAAGGACACTCAAAAGCCTGCCATCCATGGATTCTGTCAGTGTTTTGATCTGTTCACCATCAACATTGCGTGCAGCAGCAACCACAGCCTCCCAGACACTGTTCAGAGAGGTGTACTGTTTTCCCTCCTTGTAAATCTCACATTTGATGATGGACCACAGGTTCTCAATGGGGTTCAGATCAGGTGAACAAGGAGGCCATGTCATTAGATTTTCTTCTTTTATACCCTTTCTTGCCAGCCACGCTGTGGAGTACTTGGACGCGTGTGATGGAGCATTGTCCTGCATGAAAATCATGTTTTTCTTGAAGGATGCAGACTTCTTCCTGTACCACTGCTTGAAGAAGGTGTCTTCCAGAAACTGGCAGTAGGACTGGGAGTTGAGCTTGACTCCATTCTCAACCCGAAAAGGCCCCACAAGCTCATCTTTGATGATACCAGCCCAAACCAGTACTCCACCTCCACCTTGCTGGCGTCTGAGTCGGACTGGAGCTCTCTGCCCTTTACCAATCCAGCCACGGGCCCATCCATCTGGCCCATCAAGACTCACTTTCATTTCATCAGTCCATAAAACCTTAGAAAAATCAGTCTTGAGATATTTCTTGGCCCAGTCTTGACGTTTCAGCTTGTGTGTCTTGTTCAATGGTGGTCGTCTTTCAGCCTTTCTTACCTTGGCCATGTCTCTGAGTATTGCACACCTTGCGCTTTTGGGCACTCCAGTGATGTTGCAGCTCTGAAATATGGCCAAACTGGTGGCAAGTGGCATCTTGGCAGCTGCACGCTTGACTTTTCTCAGTTCATGGGCAGTTATTTTGCGCCTTGGTTTTTCCACACGCTTCTTGCGACCCTGTTGACTATTTTGAATGAAACGCTTGATTGTTCGATGATCACGCTTCAGAAGCTTTACAATTTTAAGAGTGCTGCATCCCTCTGCAAGATATCTCACTATTTTTGACTTTTCTGAGCCTGTCAAGTCCTTCTTTTGACCCATTTTGCCAAAGGAAAGGAAGTTGCCTAATAACTATGCACACCTAATATAGGGTGTTGATGTCATTAGACCACACCCCTTCTCATTACAGAGATGCACATCACCTAATATGCTTAATTGGTAGTAGGCTTTCGAGCCTATACAGCTTGGAGTAAGACAACATGCATAAAGAGGATGATGTGGTCAAAATACTCATTTGCCTAATAATTCTGCACGCAGTGTATATAAAGCTGAGTGTATGTGTGTGTGTGTATGTCCGCTAAAGGAATCCGCACCGTCGCATTTACAATCACGAAATTTGGCACACAGGTACATCAGGTGTCCGGGAAGGTTTTAGACCAGGTCTCAGCTCTCTAGAATGTACCGTTCCTAAGATATTCCCAAAAAATGCATTAGCCAATAGAAGCCTGGTCACATGATGTCACAGCCAGACAGCTGAGAAGCTCTGACAGGAGCTTTCCAGATCCTCCTCCTTGAATTTCTTTGTTTTGGTTTAGTTCCTCATCTCGTTAGTCTATCTCAGCTGTCATGCAGTTGGACTGATTGCTGCCCTTTAAGTTCCTCCCCATAATGCAGTAGTGTGCGGCTTATACAACTTCCTGGAGTGTGTGTGCATGCTGTTTCTATTTCTCAGTCCTCTGCAAGATAAGTGTTGTTCCTTTATTTGTTATTTTCTGTCTGCTGGATTTTAGGAGACCCTGACTCCCTCCGTGTCTAGTGTAGAGAGCCGGTGGTCATGTCCCCTCACTATTGTAGGGTATTCAGGTATTAGAAAGCCGAGGTATGTGGATATGCGCCCATCCACCTTTGGGGTGTTCGCATAGGCTGAGCAGTGAGGGAAAGTTGCAGGTCTTATGCAGGGGTCTCCCTTTTGTTCCTTAGTTGTGGATCCAGTGAGTCATTGATTGTATTACATTATCTTGTTTCCTGTACACCATCCGCGACATTAATGTCGCGGATGGTGTACAGGAAACAAGATAATGTAATACAATCAGGACGGGGCACTGTGGGGGGGGGGGTTCAGTGTTAAGGGGTGGGGGCTGTAGATGTCACTGTTATAGTGGATAGTGTTGATATCTTTTAACGACACACACAAACATTAAATTAAATAGATTAAATATACCCGAGCAAAGCCGGGTCCTTCAGCTAGTACATTATATTCCTTAATCCCTAATTGGGGAATTTTATGTATTTTAAGTTTTGGGGTGTTCATTTTTTTGTTATATAATTACAGCCAGTCATCCTTGATTCAAAGGTGAAATTGCGGCCTGATGCTACACATTTTAGGGTGCTTACGTTCTCATATATAAGTGCATCCATTCAACCTTGTTTCGATGGTTAAATTGCAGCCTGACACTTCTGCTCATGTACCTTTACAGTTACAGTACAGTATGTCCAACAGACAGGTGACAGGTAGAGTTGAGGGAACCCGAACTGTATCAACAAGCGTCATACTACTTGCCCCAAGAGGCCATCACAGCAATGCCTACTATTGGCATGGCTGTGATTGGCCAACTGCAGCATGTGACCCAGCCTCTATTTAAGCTGGAGTCACGTAGGGCCACCCGTCACTCTGCTCGGATTAGTGTAGGGAGAGGCTGCAGCTGCTGTGACGGAGAGATCAGGGAGGAATCTTATCAAGAACTGTTTTTTGTACTCAGCGATCTACAACAAAAGTGTTTTGTGGGTGCAGAGCACAAATTTTTTAAGCCTGCCCTGAGCCAACTATTGCTGAAAACGAACTTTATTTCCTTCAGTTAGTCAATATCAATACATATTCGGCATTTTATGCAACCATAATGCACCAGCACAGGCTATCTGCATGTCTGCAAGTCCAGAAATACTGCTTTGAGACACTGGGGTTAAAAAAAAACTCTGTTTCATATAGTGCACATCTAGGATTATTGCTGCATAAGTGACTGTTCAATTTAGGCCAGAAATACGGCTTTGGCATACTGGGGCATACTGGGTGAAAAAAAAACTCTGTTTCATATAATGCACTTCTGTGATTATAGGTGCATAAGTGACTGTTCAATTTAGGCCAGAAATACAGCTTTCTCATACTGGGGCATACTGGGGTGGAAAAAAAAACCTCTGTTTCATATAGTGCACATCTGTGATTATAGGTGCATAAGTGAGTGTTACATTTAGGCAAGAAATATGGCTTTGGCATACTGGGACATACTGGGTGAAAAAAAAAAAAAACTCTGTTTTATATAGTGCACATCTAGAATTATAGGTGCATAAGGGACTGTTCATTTTAGGCCAGAAATACGGCTTTCGCATACTGGGGTGGAAAATACACTGTGTTTTATATACTGCACATATGTGATTACACGTGCATAAGTTACTGTGAAATTTAGGCCACAAATACGGCTTTTGCTTACTGGGGTTAAAAAAAAACCTCTGATATACTGAACATCTGGGATTAGAGGTGCATACGTTACTGTGAAATTTAGGCCACAAATACCGCTGTCCTACACATTTTAGGGTGCTTACGTTCTCATATATAAGTGCATCCATTCAACCTTGTTTCGATGGTGAAACTGCAGCCTGACACTTCTGCTCATGTACCTTTACAGTTACAGAACAGTATGTCCAACAGACAGGTGACAGGTAGAGTTGAGCGAACCCGAACTGTATAAACAAGCGTCATACTACTTGCCCCAAGAGGCCATCACAGCAATGCCTACTATTGGCATGGCTGTGATTGGCCAACTGCAGCATGTGACCCAGCCTCTATTTAAGCTGGAGTCACGTAGCGCCGTCCGTCACTCTGCTCGGATTAGTGTAGGGAGAGGCTGCAGCTGCTGTGACGGAGAGATCAGGGAGAAATATTATCATTAACTGTTTTTTGTACTCAGCGATCTACAACAAAAGTGTTTTATGGGTGCAGTGCACAATTTTTTTAAGCCTGCCCTGAGCCAACTACTGCTGAAAACGAACATTATTTCCTTCAGTTAGTCAATATCAATACATAATCGGCATTTAGGCCACAAATACCGCTGTCCTATAGAGTTAAAAAAAAAAAATTGAGTGCATTACCCTACATCAGGGTTTTTATTGGCGGATAATTATTTTTAACAGACTCAACCATTTTTTACTTTGCTTGGTGAATGCTAACTATGAGGCAAACATTTAATAAGGAAAGCGGTCATGGTGGTGGTGTTGGTGGAGCCTCTGGTGCAGGAAGAGGACGTGGCCATTCTGCCACAGCTACACGTCCTACTGAACCTACTACCTCAGGTCCCAGTAGCCGCCAGAATCTACAGCGATATTTGGTCGGGCCTAATGCCGTTCTAAGGATGGTAAGGCCTGAGCAAGTACAGGCGCTAGTCAATTGGGTGGCCGAAAGTGGATCCAGCACGTTCACATTATCTCCCACCCAGTCTTCTGCAGAAAGCGCACAGGTGGCGCCTGAAACCCATGCCCATCAGTCTGTCACATCACCCCCGGGCATATCGGGGAACCTGTCTGAGCCTCAAGTCATGCAGCAGTCTCTTATGCTGTTTGAAGACTCTGCTGCCAGGGTTTCCCAAGGGCATCCACCCAGCCCTTCCCCAGGGGTGGAAGACATAGAATGCACTGACGCACAACCACTTATGTTTCCTGATGAGGACATGGGAATACCACCTCAGCACGTCTCTGATGATGACGAAACACAGGTGCCAACTGCTGCGTCTTTTTGCAGTGTGCAGACCGAAAAGGAGGCCAGGGAGGAAGAATGGGTGGAAGAGGATGCAGGAAACGATGAGGTCCTAGAGCCCACATGGAATGAAGGTCGTGCCACTGACTTTCAGAGTTCGGAGGAAGAGGCAGTGGTGAGACCGAGCCAACAGCATAGCAAAGGAGGGAGCAGGGTGCAAAAGCAGAGCAGCCATCGCCAAAACATTTCGCCTGCTACTGGACACCGCCACTAGGGACCGAGCACACCAAAGGCAGCTTCAAGGAGTTCCCTGGCATGGCACTTCTTCAGACAATATACTGACGACAAGACCCAAGTGGTTTGCACGCTGTGCCATCAGAGCCTGAAGCGAGGCATTAACGTTCTGAACCTTAGCACAACCTGCATGACCAGGCATCTACATGCGAGACACAGGCTGCAGTGGAGTAAGCACCTTCAAAACCAAGAAAGGGCTCAGGCCCCTCCTGCTCCCTCTTCTGCTGCTGCCTCTGCCTCCGCCTCAGGAGGAACGTTGGCACCTGCCGCCCAGCAAACAGAGGATGTGACACCAACACCACCACCTCCGTCACCAAGCACCTCCACCATGTCACACGGAAGCGTTCATCTCTCCATCTCACAAACCTTTGAGGGAAAGTGTAAATTCCCACCTAGCCACCCTCGATCCCTGGCCCTGAATGCCCGCATTTCTAAACTACTGGCCTTTGAAATGCTGTAATTTAGGCTGGTGGAGACGGACAGCTTCAAACAGCTCATGTCGCTTGCTGTCCCACAGTACGTCGTTTACAGCCGCCACTACTTCTCCAGGAGAGCCGTGCCCTCCCTGCACAACCAAGTATCAGATAAAATCAAGTGTGCACTGCACAACGCCATCTGTGGCAAGGTCCACCTAACCACAGATACGTGGACCAGTAAGCACGGCCAGGGACGCTATATCTCCCTAACTGCACACTGGGTAAATGTAGTGGCGGCTGGGCCACAGGCGGAGAGCTGTTTGGCGCACGTCCTTCCGCCGCCAAGGATCACAGGGCATCATTCTTTACCTCCTGTTCCTACTCGGCTTCCTCCTCCTCTTCTACTACCTCCTCATCCGGTCAGCGACTGACCTTCACCAACAACTTCAGCACAGCCAGGGATAAAAGTCAGCAGGCTGTTCTGAAACGTATGTGTTTGGGGGACAGGCCCCACACCGCGCAGGAGTTGTGGCGGGGTATAGAACAACAGACTGACGAGTGGTGGCTGCCAGTGAGCCTCAAGCCCGGCCTGGTGGTGTGCGATAATGGGCGAAATCTCGTTGCAGCTCTGGGACTTGCCGGTTTGACGCACATCCCTTGCCTGGCGCATGTGCTGAATTTGGTGATGCAGAAATTCATTCACAACTACCCCGACATGTCAGAGCTGCTGCATAAAGTGCGGGCCGTCTGTGTGCGCTTTCGGCGTTCTCACCATGCTGCGGCTCGCCTGTCAGCGCAACTTCGGCCTTCCCACCCACCGCCTCATATGCGACGTGCCCACCAGGTGGAACTCCACCTTGCACATGCTGGAGAGACTGTGCGAGCAGCAGCAGGCCATAGTGGAGTTTCAGCTGCAGCACGCACGGGTGAGTCACACTGTGGAACAGCAATACTTCATCACCAATGACTGGGCCTCCATGCGAGACCTGTGTGCCCTGTTGCGCTGTTTCAAGTACTCCACTAACATGGCCAGTGGCGATGACACCGTTATCAGCGTTACAATACCACTTCTATGTCTCCTTGAGAAAACACTTAGGGCGATGATGGAAGAGGAGGTGGCCCAGGATGAGGAGGAGGAAGAGGGGTCATTTCTAACACTTTCAGGCTGGTCTTTTAGAAGTGACTCAGAGGGAGGTTTTTTGCAACAGCAGAGGCCAGGTACAAATTTGGCCAGCCAGGGCCCAGTACTGGAGGACGAGGAGGAGGAGGATGAGGAGGATGAGGATGAAGCATGTTCACAGCAGGGTGGCACCCAACGCAGCTCGGGACCATCACTGGTGCGTGGCTGGGGGGATACGGAGGACGCAAACAATACGCCTCCCACAGAGGACAGCTTGTCCTTACCTCTGGGCAGCCTGGCACACATGAGCGACTACATGCTGCAGTGCCTGCGCAACGACAGCAGAGTTGTCCACATTTTAACGTGTGCTGACTACTGGGTGGCCACCCTGCTGGATCCCCGTTACAAAGACAATGTGACGTCCTTAATTCACTCACTGGAGCGTGATCGAAAGATGTGCGACTACAGGCGCACGTTGGTAGACACACTTATGAGAGCATTCCCGACTGACGCCGGGGGACTAGTGGAAGCAGAAGGCGAAGGCAGGGGAGGAGGAAGAGGTCGCCAACGCAGCTGTGTCAGCGCCAGCACCTCAGAAGGCAGGGTTAGCATGGATGACATGTGGAAAAGCTTTGTCACCTCGCCGCAACAACCGGCCACAACTGCTGATATGGAGCGTGTTAGCCGGAGGCAGCATTTGAACGACATGGTGGAACAGTACCTGTGCACACGCCTACACGTACTGACTGATGGTTCTGCCCCATTCAACTTCTGGGTCTCCAAATTGTCCACATGGCCTGAGCTTGCCCTGTATGCCTAGGAGGTGCTGGCCTGCCCTGCAGCCAGTGTACTCTCTGAGCGTGTATTTAGCACGGCAGGAGGCGTCATTACAGACAGACGCAGCCGCCTGTCCACAGCCAACGTAGACAAGCTCACGTTCATTAAAATGAACCAGGCCTGGATCCTACTAGACTTGTCTGTACCTTGTGCAGAATAGACAGTTCTAACACCCTCAACCATCCATCCTTGTACTCAAGTGCACTTATTCCTTATTTTTTTTTTATATGTCCCAATATTTTGGGGGATACCCCTATGTAAAAATGCAAAATAACACACATCTGTGTTGGCTACCTATTCCTACTTCGCTGCCGCTTCCACCTAGACCGCCATGTGAGCCTACACCGCCACATCCACCCATTCACCGCCTTCTCAACCTCTTCCTCCTAAATCATTCCAAATTATTATTTTTTTTAAGGTCTTTTATGTTTTTTTTTTATTCATTTCCCTATCTACATTTGTTTGCAGAGCATTTGCCATGCTCTTAACCACTTTCCGTCCGCCCATAGGATATATATGTCCTATGGGTGGACCTCTATTTCTGAAAGCACGTTTTAAAACGTCCGTTCAGAAAGTGCAGCTGCACGCTAACCGTGCAGCTACTGATCGGGTTGCCCGCTATGTGCTTCCTGTTCCGGCCCGGTGGTCATGTGACCGCCGGGACCGGAGAGTGCAGGAGCTGTGTGAGGTCTTCTACAGACCTCGATCAGCCCTGCTCTGAGGCTGTACAGCGCTGGATTGCTGCTGTACAGCCTCTCTAGGGGTGCATTTCTTCTGTAACTGGGGCTACTATGTCAGCCCCAGTTACAGGAGAAATCAACAGTGAAAAAAAAAAGAAAAAGTGAAGTAAATGTCCCCCAGAGGTCTTGTATGACCTTATGGGGGACGAAAAGTGTAAAAAAAAAAAATAAAAAATAAAGGGTTGAAAAAAAAAATAAAAAAAAGTTTCACATGTAAAAAAAAAAAGTCCCCAAGTAAGGAATAAAAAAAAAAATTAAAAACAGAAAAAATAAAATAAAATAGACATATTAGGTATTGCCACGTCCGTAAAAACCAGCTCTATAAAAATATCACATGAGCTAACCCCTCAGATGAACACCGTAAAAAAAAAAAAAAAATGTGTCAAAACAAGCAATTTTTGTCACCTTGCATCACAAACCAAGTGATCAAAAAACGTGTATGTCCCACAAAATTGTACCAATAAAACCGTCACCTCATCCCGCAAAAAATTAGCCCCTACATAAAAAAAACTATAGCTCTCAGAACATGGACACATTAAAACATAATTTTTTTGTTTCAAAAATGCTATTATTGTGTAAAACTTTAATAAATGAGAAAAAGTATACATATTAGGTATCGCCACGTCCGTAACAATCTGCTCTATAAAAATGTCCCTTGACTGAACCCCTCAGGTGAACGCTGTAAAAATAAATAAATAGAAACTGTGCTAAAACAACCAATTTTTTGGTCACCTTGCCCCATAAAGTGTTATAATGAATGATCAAAAAATCATATGTACCCAAAAATAGTACTAATAAAACTGGCACCTTATCCCCTAGTTTCCAAAATGGGGTCACTTCTTGGGAGTTTCTACTGTAAGGGTGCATCAGGGGGCTTCAAATGGGACATGGCATCTAAAAACCATGTGGAGTTCCTTTTCTTCTGCGCCCTGCCGTGTGCCCATACAGCAGTTTATGACCACATGTGGGGTGTTTCTGTAAACTGCAGAATCTGGGTAATAAATATTGAGTTTTGTTTGGCTGTTAACCATCGATGTGTTAAAGAAAAAATTGAATCAAAATGGAAAATCTGCCCAAAAAGTTAAATTTAAAAATTTGATCTCCATTTTCCTTTAATTCTTGTGGAACGCATAAAGGGTTAACAAAGTTTGTAAAATCGGTTTTGAATACCTTGAGGGGTGTAGTTTCTACAATGGGGTCATTTATGGGGGTATCCACTATGTAGGCCCCACAAAGTGACTTCAGACCTGAACTGGTCCTTAAAAAGTGGGTTTTGGCAATTTTCTTAAAAATTTTAAGAATTGCTTCTAAACTTCTAAGCCTTCTAACGTCCTAAAAAAATAAAATGACATTTCCAAGATGATGCCAACATAAAGTAGACATATGGGGAATGTTAAGTAATAAATATTTTATGAGGTATCACTTTCTGTTTTAAAAGCAGAGAAATTGAAATTTAGAAAATTGCGAATTTTTCAAATTTTTGGGTAAATTTGGGATTTTTTCATAAATAAAGGTGAAATATTTTGACTCAAATTTATGACTATCATGAAGTACAATGTGTCACGAGAAAACAATCTCTGAATGACTTGGATAAATAAAGGTGTTCCAAAGTTATTACCACATAAAGTCTGGTCAGGAAGGGGGCAAATGGCTCAGATGGGAAGTGGTTAAGCACATTTTGCTGCCTTTTGCAGCCCTCTAGCTCTTTCCAGGGCTATTTTAGAGCCATTTTAGTGGTCAAAAGTTCGGGTCCCCATTGACTTTTTCAAGTTCGGCCGTACCTGCCGAACCGGAACATCCAGGTGTTCGCTCAACTCTAGTGACAGTCCCTTGTAAGGGAACGAGCAGTGGCCAAAATGTTTAAGGAGCTGTCAGAAGTAGCAGCAGCAGAAGTTGGGGTGGTCACAGCAGTCGCAGCGACAGGCCAGAGCTGCCAGTGTCATCCGGCAGTCGTGTTTTGACCAGCAACTCAACTGTCCATGAATGGTTGACTAAGCCTAATATCTAATCTCAAGTGACATCAGACAACCCCATAGGAAAATAGGAAAAGAAGGATTGCGCTGCAGGAGAGTGTTCTTATTATATTTAGGTCCAATGATATTGGTGTTCTATTGTCTATGGAAATCTTCAGTCAAACAGGTTCATCTATACACATCAGTCACAGCTACGGTGTGGAAATCTGAAAAAAAAATAGAAACCGCACTATGGTGTAGTAACTTCTCAGAGGAGGTGTCACCTGTGAACAGGTTATACTCACAAGACTCAGATGGTATTACGCGTAACTAGCAGGCTCAGCGATGTCATCCACCAGGGAACTTCACACACTGAAGTGAAGGTAAAACTGGAGTGGTCAGGAGGTCCGGAAGACGGATGTAGGTTTGTACTGTAGCTGGTAGATGTAGAATCACCCTTGGATGTCGCCTAAGAAGCCGCACGGACGGGGGGCTTTACCGCTTGTGTAGAATCTTGCAAATGTCCACGATCCCAAAGATGGAAAACCACTTTCACAGGATATCACCAGACTCTCCACTCTTCGGAGTCTCAAAGAAAGGAGGTCAACCAATAGTGAAGTACGTACCACAGTGTTGAATGAATTTTTTTTTATTATACTCACAAAAAACACAAGTATAGGAGCAAGTTAAAAAAAGTACACAGTGCCCGACCCGGGTTTCGCCATGATGCTTCGTCTGGGGCGTGTGTTGCTAAGTGGATGCAGCTGGAAATAAAGGATCCGGGGAACCTCCCCTGTTGGGCGTCATTAAAAACTCTTAAAATAACGTTAAAAAATATCTTCTATAATATATATACACATGTCCCAATATTTTGGGGGATAGAAAAGTACACACACATATACAAATGTATAAATAGATAATAAAATATAAAATTGATGAAGACAAAATCAATAAAATCACATTCAGGATCTACAAACCTAGTACAATCGCATTTGGGACCTACATCTCCCTATCATATACAACGCAAACCATATTTTTTCAAACATCATATGGAGGATTTTAGACTATACAGGCATTCACGTCGCATTCAATGTTTAGTCCCTGGGGCTGAATGGTGTTTAGTAAAAACATCCACTCCACCTCCTTTTTATTTAATATTGAAATAAAATCTCCTCCCCGTATAGGAGTATGGACCAACTCAATACCAGTAAAAAGGAGCCCCTTGGGATTTTTTTGATGGTGAATTTTAAAATGGAGAGAGACACTGTGAGTCTCCAGTCCTTTTTTGATGTTGCAAATATGTTCTTGCACTCGAGTTTTCAAACTACGTGTGGTTCTCCCCACATATTGGAGGCCGCACGGGCACTCCAACAAATAAATGGCACCCACATTATTACAGGACAGATTGCCTTTTATTTTAAAATTAGTACCTGCTCTTTTTTTTTTTTTTTTTGGATGCTACAGAGTCCACAGACATTTTCCGATGTATGCAAAAACCGCACCATGTGAACTTACCCTTGTATGCGGTCTTATATTTTTTATTGGTAGCAAAGCTAGCACTATGCACCAACCTATTGGTAAGATTACTGGCTCTTTTAAAAACTACAGGGGGTTTCTCTGGCAAATCCTTGCTCAAAACGGGGTCATTTTTAAGTATATGCCAATTTTTGCTAATCATATGTTTGATATGGCCCACTTGGTTATTGTATTGTGTTAGGAACATATATCTAGAGTCTTTCTTTTGTTGATCACTTTTTTTGTCTATTGGGGTCTGGGTGATGTAACGCTTGTCTTCTATTTCTCTTCTACAATGATCCAAAAGATTTTCTTGGTATCCCTTTTCAAGAAATCTGGTTTTTATCATCTGGTTTTTATCATTAGTTCAATATATGTATTTACATCCACAGTCTTAAAAAAGGTTTTAGTTTTGAGTCTATTCTCTTCTATAAAAATAACTAAATCTAAAAAGTCAACAGAGGTATCACTAATGTGGCTGGTGAACTTAAGGTTAAAGTGGTTCTTGTTAATATCCGTTATAAAGGACTCGAGTCCCTCTTTGTCGCCTGACCAGATGAGGAGGCAGTCGTCGATGTATCTGCACCATGTTAGAAGACGTCCCCTTCCTAGATCTTTGTTGAGGATCGTATCTATCCTCCCTCTCTCCCACATAGTCATGAACAGATTGGCGAGGCTGGGGGCGAATTTCGCCCACATCGCCACGCCAGAATGCTGAAGATAGAACTGATCACTATACATAAAGTAATTGTGGGTAAGGCAGAAGGTTACGCAGTCCAGAACAAAGTTCCTTTGTGCTTTCCCCATCTGGGCATCGCTATCTAGGGCTTCTCGAACTCCTCTTATGCCTAGGTCTTGTGGTATGCAGGTATACAGGGAGGAAACATCAACTGTGGCCAGCCAAGTGGTTCCTTGTAGTGATCCCATTTCTTCAATTAGATCAATAACACCGCAGAATTTTTTAGAAAGGAGGGGGCCATTGTTACATATTTTTGCAAAAAATAGTCGATATATTCCGAGACTCTGCTGTTCAGGGAATCGATCCCCGAAACGATAGGTCTCCCAGGAGGATGTACTGGATCTTTATGTATCAGGCTTCACGTCACCCACCACTGGAAGAGGCCACTGTCACACATTTAGGCCCTGGCACCCAGACAGAGGAGAGAGGTCCCGTAACAGAGAATCTGGCTTCATGTCAGCACAGAATCAGTCTTCATGTCATAGCAGAGAATCAGGCTTCACGTCACCCACCACTGGAACAGGCCACTGTCACACATTTAGGCCCTGCACCCAGACAGAGGAGGAAGGTCCCGTAACAGAGAATCTGGCTTCATGTCAGCACAGAATCAGTCTTCATGTCATAGCAGAGAATCAGGCTTCACGTCACCCACCACTGGAACAGGCCACTGTCACACATTTAGACCCTGGCACCCAGACAGAGGAGAGAGGTCCCGTAACAGAGAATCTGGCTTTATGTCAGCACAGAATCAGTCTTCATGTCATAGCAGAGAATCAGGCTTCACGTCACCCACCACTGGAAGAGGCCACTGTCACACATTTATTCCCTGGCACCCAGACAGAGGAGAGAGGTCCTGTAACAGAGAATCTGGCTTCATGTCAGCACAGAATTAGTCTTCATGTCATAGCAGAGAATCAGGCTTCACGTCACCCACCACTGGAAGAGGCCACTGTCACACATTTAGGCCCTGGCACCCAGACAGAGGAGAGAGGTCCCGTAACAGAGAATCTGGCTTCATGTCAGCACAGAATCAGTCTTCATGTCATAGCAGAGAATCAGGCTTCACGTCACCCACCACTGGAACAGGCCACTGTCACACATTTAGGCCCTGCACCCAGACAGAGGAGAAAGGTCCCGTAACAGAGAATCTGGCTTCATGTCAGCACAAAATCAGTCTTCATGTCATAGCAGAGAATCAGGCTTCAGGTCACCCACCACTGGAAGAGGCCACTGTCACACATTTAGGCCCTGGCACCCAGACAGAGGAGAGAGGTCCCGTAACAGAGAATCTGGCTTCATGTCAGCACAGAATCAGTCTTCATGTCATAGCAGAGAATCAGGCTTCATGTCACCCACCACTGGAACAGGCCACTGTCACATATTTAGGCCCCGGCACCCAGACAGAGGAGAGAGGTCCCGTAACAGAGAATCTGGCTTCATGTCAGCACAGAATTAGTCTTCATGTCATAGCAGAGAATCAGGCTTCACCTCACCCACCACTGGAAGAGGCCACTGTCACACATTTAGGCCCTGGCACCCAGACAGTGGAGAGAGGTCCCGTAACAGAGAATCTGGCTTCATGTCAGCACAGAATCAGTCTTCATGTCATAGCAGAGAATCAGGCTTCACGTCAGCCACCACTGGAACAGGCCACTGTCACACATTTAGGCCCTGGCACCCATACAGAGGAGAGAGGTCTCGTAACAGAGAATCTGGCTTCATGTCAGCACAGAATCAGTCTTCATGTCATAGCAGAGAATCAGGCTTCACGTCAGCCACCACTGGAACAGGCCACTGTCACACATTTAGGCCCTGGCACCCAGACAGAGGAGAGAAGTCACGTAACAGAGAATCTGGCTTCATGTCAGCACAGAATCAGTCTTCATGTCATAGCAGAGAATCAGGCTTGACGTCACCCACCACTGGAACAGGCCACTGTCACACATTTAGGCCCTGGCACCCAGACAAAGGAGAGAGGTCCCGTAACAGAGAATCTGGCCTTATGTCAGCACAGAATCAGTCTTCATGTCATAGCAGAGAATCAGGCTTCACGTCACCCACCACTGGAACAGGCCACTGTCACACATTTAGGCCCTGGCACCCAGACAAAGGAGAGAGGACCCGTAACAGAGAATCTGGCTTCATGTCAGCACAGAATCAGTCTTCATGTCATAGCAGAGAATCAGGCTTCACGTCACCCACCACTGGAAGAGGCCACTGTCACACATTTAGGCCCTGGCACCCAGACAGTGGAGAGAGGTCCCGTAACAGAGAATCTGGCTTCATGTCAGCACAGAATCAGTCTTCATGTCATAGCAGAGAATCAGGCTTCACGTCAGCCACCTCTGGAACAGGCCACTGTCACACATTTAGGCCCTGGCACCCATACAGAGGAGAGAGGTCTCGTAACAGAGAATCTGGCTTCATGCCAGCACAGAATCAGTCTTCATGTCAAAGCAGAGAATCAGGCTCACGTCAGCCACCACTGGAAAAGGCCACTGTCACACATTTAGGCCCTGGCACCCAGACAGAGGAGAGAGGTCCCGTAATAGAGAATCTGGCTTCATGTCAGCACAGAATCAGTCTTCATGTCATAGCAGAGAATCAGGCTTCACGTCAGCCACTACTGGAACAGGCCACTGTCACACATTTAGGCCCAGGCACCCAGACAAAGGAGAGAGGTTCCCGTAACAGAGAATCTGGCTTCATGTCAGCACAGAATCAGTCTTCATGTTATAGCAGAGAATCAGGCTTCACGTCACCCACCACTGGAACAGGCCACTGTCACATATTTAGGCCCCGGCACCCAGACAGAGGAGAGGTTTATTCAACTTTGGGTTGCCCCGCAATATAATGGTAAAATGAAAATAAAAATAGGATTGAATGAGGAAGTGCCCTGGAGTACAATAATATATGGTTAAGGGGAGGTAGTTAATGTCTAATCTGCACAAGGGATGGACAGGTCCTGTGGGATCCATGCCTGGTTCATTTTTATGAACGTCAGCTTGTCCACATTGGCTGTAGACAGGCGGCTGCGTTTGTCTGTAATGACGCCCCCTGCCGTGCTGAATACACGTTCAGACAAAACGCTGGCCGCCGGGCAGACCAGCACCTCCAAGGCATAAAAGGCTAGCTCTGGCCACGTGGACAATTTGGAGACCCAGAAGTTGAATGGGGCCGAACCATCAGTCAGTACGTGGAGGGGTGTGCACAGGTACTGTTCCACCATGTTAGTGAAATGTTGCCTCCTGCTAACACGTTCCGTATCAGGTGGTGGTGCAGTTAGCTGTGGCGTGGTGACAAAACTTTTCCACATCTCTGCCATGCTAACCCTGCCCTCAGAGGAGCTGGCCGTGACACAGCTGCGTTGGCGACCTCTTGCTCCTCCTCTGCCTTCGCCTTGGGCTTCCACTGGTTCCCCTGTGACATTTGGGAATGCTCTCAGTAGCGCGTCTACCAACGTGCGCTTGTACTCGCGCATCTTCCTATCACGCTCCAGTGTATGAAGTAAGGTGGGCACATTGTCTTTGTACCGGGGATCCAGCAGGGTGGCAACCCAGTAGTCCGCACACGTTAAAATGTGGGCAACTCTGCTGTCGTTGCGCAGGCACTGCAGCATGTAGTCGCTCATGTGTGCCAGGCTGCCCAGAGGTAAGGACAAGCTGTCCTCTGTGGGAGGCGTATCGTCATCGTCCTGTGTTTCCCCCCAGCCACGCACCAGTGAAGGGCCCGAGCAGCATTTGGTACCACCCCGCTGTGAACATGCTTCATCCTCCTCCACCTCCTCCTCATCCTCGTCCTCCTCGTCCTCCAGTAGTGGGCCCTGTCTGGCCACATTTGTACCTGGCCTCTGCTGTTGCAAAAAACCTCCCACTGAGTCACTTCGAAGAGACTGGCCTGAAAGTGCTAAAATGACCCCTCTTCCTCCTCTTCCTCCTGGGCCACCTCCTCTTCCATCATTGCCCTAAGTGTTTTCTCAAGGAGACATAGAAGTGGTATTGTAACGCTGATAACGACATCATCGCCACTGGCCATGTTGGTGGAGTACTCGAAACAGCGCAACAGGGCACACAGGTCTCGCATGGAGGCCCAGTCATTGGTGGTGAAGTGGTGCTGTTCCGCAGTGCGTGCTGCAGCTGAAACTCCACTATGGCCTGCTGCTGCTCGCACAGTCTGTCCAGCATGTGCAAGGTGGAGTTCCACCTGGTGGGCACGTCTCATATGAGGCGGTGAGCGGGAAGGCCGAAGTTACGCTGTTGCGCAGACAGGCGAGCAGCGGCAGGGTGTGAACGCCGGAAGCGCACACAGACGGCCCGCACTTTATGCAGCAGCTCTGACATGTCGGGGTAGTTGCGAATGAACTTCTGCACCACCAAATTCAGCACATGCACCAGGCAAGGGATGTGCGTCAAACCGGCTAGTCCCAGAGCTGCAACGAGATTTCCCCCATTATCGCACACCACCAGGCCGGGCTTGAGGCTCACCGGCAGCAACCACTCGTCGGTCTGTTGTTCTATACCCCGCCACAACTCCTGTGCGGTGTGGGGCCTGTCCCCCAAACATATGAGTTTCAGAACGGCCTGCTGACGTTTACCCCGGGCTGTACTGAAGTTGGTGGTGAAGGTGTGTGGCTGACTGGATGAGCAGGTGGAAGAAGAGGAGGAGGAAGCTGAGTAGGAGGAGGAGGAGACAGGAGGCAAAGAATGTTGCCCTGCGATCCTTGCCGGCGGAAGGACGTGCGCCAAACAGCTCTCCGCCTGGGTCCCAGCCGCCACTACATTTACCCAGTGTGCAGTTAGGGAGATATAGCGTCCCTGGCTGTGCTTACTGGTCCACGTATCTGTGGTTAGGTGGACCTTGCCACAGATGGCGTTGCACAGTGCACACTTGATTTTATCGTACACTTGGTTGTGCAGGGAAGGCATGGCTCTCTTGGAGAAGTAGTGGCGGCTGGGAACAACATACTGTGGGACAGCAAGCGACATGAGCTGTTTGAAGCTGTCTGTGTCCACCAGCCTAAATGACAGCATTTCATAGGCCAGTAGTTTAGAAATGCTGGCATTCAGGGCCAGGGATCGAGGGTGGCTAGGTGGGAATTTACGCTTTCTCTCAAATGTTTGTGAGATGGAGAGCTGAACGCTGCCGTGTGACATGGTTGAGATGCTTGGTGACGCAGGTGGTGGTGTTGGTGGTACATCCCATGTTTGCTGGGCGGCAGGTACCAACGTTCCTCCAGAGGCGGAGGAAGAGGCCGAGGCGGCAGCAGCAGAAGAGGCCGAGGCGGCAGCAGCAGAAGAGGTAGCAGGGGGAGCCTGAGTGACTTCCTTGTTTTTAAGGTGTTTACTTCACTGCAGTTCATGCTTTGCATGCAGGTGCCTGGTGGTCATGCAGGTTGTGCTAAGGTTCAGAACGTTAATGCCTCGCTTCAGGTTCTGATGGCACAGAGTGCAAACCACTCGGGTCTTGTCGTCAGCACATTGTTTGAAGAAGTGCCATGTCAGGGAACTCCTTGAAGCTGCCTTTGGGGTGCTCGGTCCCAGATGGCGGCGGTCAGTAGCAGGCGGAGTCTCTTGGCGGCGGGTGTTCTGATTTTGCCCACTGCTCCCTCTTTGTCTTTTGCTACGCTGTTGGCTCGGTCTCACCACTGCCTCTTCCTCCGAACTGTGAAAGTCAGTTGCACGACCTTCATTCCATGTGGGGTCTAGGACCTCATCGTCCCCTGCATCGTCTTCCACCCAGTCTTGATCCCTGACCTCCTGTTCAGTCTGCACACTGCAGAAAGACGCAGCAGTTGGCACCTGTGTTTCGTCATCATCAGAGACGTGCTGAGGTGGTATTCCCATGTCCTCATCATCAGGAAACATAAGTGGTTGTGCGTTAGTGCATTCTATCTCTTCCACCCCCGGGGAAGGGCTAGGTGGATGCCCTTGGGAAACCCTGGCAGCAGAGTCTTCAAACAGCATAAGAGACTGCTGCATAACTTGAGGCTCAGACAGTTTCCCTGATATGCATGGGGGTGATGTGACAGACTGATGGGCTTGGTTTTCATGCGCCATCTGTGCGCTTTCTGCAGAAGACTGGGTGGGAGATAATGTGAACGTGCTGGATGCACTGTCGGCCACCCAATTGACTAATGCCTGTACCTGCTCAGGCCTTACCATCCTTAGAACGGCATTGGGCCCCACCAAATATCCCTGTAAATTCTGGCGGCTACTGGGACCTGAGGTAGTTGGTACACTAGGACGTGTGGCTGTGGCAGAAGGGCCACGTCCTCTCCCAGCACCAGAGGGTCCACTAACACCACCACGACCATGTCCGCGTCCGCGTCCCTTACTAGATGTTTTCCTCATTGTTACAGTTCACCACAATAAGAAAAATATTATTCGGGCCAATGTATTGAATTCAAATTCAGGCCTTTTTTACAGACACCTAACACTATCTGGCTATCTATTTAGGTACCATATTACACTAATACAGGCACACCAGTAATGACATATTTAGCTGAATATAAATTTGAGGCCTATTATTTAGGCGCTGGGTGACAGGTATACGTTTACGGACAGAATTAGACTTGGATCTGCACTGTAGCATGTGTGTGAAGTTCTTGAGAATTACCCTATCAGCACCTTGAATCTAATATACCCTTTTAGGGATAGATTTAAAGTAGGCCTGATACAGCAGAAACTACTAATTTTGAGAATTGCAAAATTGGGAATTGTATTTCAACCCAGAACAAAAACTGTGCTTTGACGGACACTAAATAACTTGACCAGATAAAGCAGTAATGACAGATTTGGATGAATATAAATAAGAGGCCTGTTTTTTAGGCGCTGGGTGACAGGCTCAACTTGCCCCTGATGTAGTATATGGCCAAAAAATAACCACACTATTGATGGTTAAATGCACTTGATGACAGCTTGACCTTGATGTAGGATATAGCCAAAAAATAACCACACTATTGATGGTTAAATGCACTTGGGTGACAGGCTCAGCTTGCCCCTGATGTAGTATATGGCCAAAAAATAACCACACTATTGATGGTTAAATGTACTTGGTGGCATCTTGTGCTGGCGCACCACAAGCCACAAAATGGCCGCCGATCACCCCAGAAAAAAGTGACTGAAAAACGCTCTGGGCAGCCTAAAAACAGTGAGCAATTGAATAGCAGCAGTTCAATGATCCACAGCTGTAGATCGATCACTGAATGAAGTCTTTTGGAGGAGTTAATCACTGCCTAATCTCGCCCTAACGTCGCAGCTGCAACCTCTCCCTACACTTGTATCAGCAGAGTGACGTGCAGCGCTACGTGACCCAAGCTTATATAGAGGCTGGGTCACATGCTGCACTGGCCAATCACAGCCATGCCAATAGTAGGCAAGGCTGTGATGGCCTCTTGGGGCAAGTAGTATGATGCTTGTTGATTGGCTGCTTTCCAGCCTTTCAAAAAGCGCCAAGAAAGCGCCGAACACCGAACTCGAACCCGGACATTTACGAAAATGTTCGGGTTCGGGTCCGTGTCACGGACACCCAAAAATTATGTACGAACCCGAACTATACAGTTCGGGTTCGCTAATCCTTATTTATAATATTTACTTGCGTGGTAGCTTTTTTAGCGGTATAGGAGTTGTACGGACGATTCCATGTGAGATACTTATGGTATTGATTTTTTGGTGTTTTACTTGTATCAGTGTGTAAAAGAACAGGTTCTGTAGAAATCTATGTGGAATCAGCTGATGACGATGTAAAAGGAGTGCGCTCTTTTACCGTATAGTATAATCTTCGGACTCTGCACGGTTCTTTATACCTGATGCCAACAGTGACCTATAGGGTTAAGCTCATGCAGCCAGCCAGTCGCGCAGGGGCAACACGTGAGGTGCACGGTGGACCGATGAGGGGCCAAATGATATAACACACAGTTCATCAGTTTACTCACGGTTAGCAGAAAGCCTCCCTGGGCTGGCAGCACAGTGTTGATGTGGACAGCACGAAATCCTCCGGGGTACACTCTGTGTAGGGAAGCATCAGCCAAGATGGTGGTTGAGGTGCCCTTGATGTTAGGGGTGCTTAGGGTGCTTGTTGCGGCTGAGTCCCTTGATTGTTTTTGTCGTGACGCCAGTACCGTTAATGGTGGTACAACCAATAGTGGTAATAATGAGGTAGACAGTGGTAAGATGCAACTCACACCTTTTACTGTTGATGACTTTGGTTGCAGCAGTACAAAAATGCAGTCTCTTGATGTTACAGAGTTGATTCTGCAAATCCACTGTTTCTAGGCTTTTCAGGTTTGATTTAGAGCTGTGGGTTAGGTGTACCTTGTTCCGATTGATGTGCTCAGTCCCATTGCTTGTCCTTTCCCTACAAGCTGAACATTTGGACAGGAAAACTCAACTGTCTCTCAGCAGTATGGTGTGGCTGCCAGAAGCTATAAATCCTCCACCATGCAAAGGTGTCTGTGGCCCCTTAATAATGGCTCTTATCACCGATGATTCCTTAGGAAGCTTGTTTCTATTCCAGGGAAGCAAACTCTCTCCTACTGGTCAGGGATGTAAGTATATAGTCCGGCCACAGAAGGAAAACGCTCTTCTGCGCCTCACATCTTACTGTCATAGTCGTTACCTTTGACTGTGACCTTCCGTCCTTGCTCGTTCGGCGCTTCTCGCTGAAGTTTCGTTCCTGTGTTATTTGTGGTTCTTTATGGGTTAACTCCCCTGTGTGCCTATTTGGAGTTAATCCTCTGTCTGCTCCATTGGTGTGGCCTCTCTGCTGCACCCATGGAACCTGTATATAAGGCTGAGGTTTCCTCAGTTCTGGGTCAGCTCTCTTGGTATGTGTTGTCTTGTCCTGCTCCTGTTTGTACTCACTCTCCCATGCTGCTGACCCATGGGATCCGTGTCTGTCTGTGCTCTGTGGGTTTCCCTACTTGTTCAATGACGTCCTCTTTCCCGTCCTCTTTTATGTCCTCTTTCCTGTGTTTCTGTTATCTGTTCTGCCAGTTATGTTTTAGTTACCTTGTGTGTATTCATGTCTCTGTTCAGCAAGTCCTTGCTGCACCTTTTTTTGCAGCAGAGTGCAATGCGCAAGGCCATGCAGTTTACTACTGGTGGAGCAAGTCCTTCTCTGCTCATTGTCACTCCTGTTTCCTTGCTATGTATTCCTGCTTGTGGTCTCTCCTGGGACCTCCAACTCGTGACACTTAGTATCACCTCATAGCGAAGTTGGCTCCACTCACTAATCTGTGTCATGAAGTCTTCACTCTACATTTTCTCCTACTAATCTAATCTGATTTCCTCAGATCTGCTCTAGACTCTGACTACTTTCTCAACTCACTCATCTGATCTCTGGTCTCAACTGACTAACTAGGCCTGACCTAGGTATATATATGACCTAAGTTTTATCCCCATCTAGTGGTGGGATGTATAAATTACACCTAATCTGCCTGGTAACAGGGATTTTGCAGATACATGAAGTTGCGTAAGGGTGGATTGACGTGCTACAGTGGAGCTGTTCACCATGAAAATAAACCAGGGGGCTACCAGATGTGTATAAAACAAGAGTTCAGTGGTCCCTTCTGCGTATGGGGCACCAAAGCCAATAGAGTTTGAAAAGAGTAGCAGTGTCCATGCTCAAACACTGCTTTATCTAAAGAGTGGACATGGGACCTCTTCTCCCGGCGGTTTGACACAATTTAATAGTTATGCTCTAGAGAGGGGATAACTTGTTGCTACTGAAGTCCCCCTTTAGTATGACCCTTATGATTACAAGCTTCAGAACCTGATGCTATAAAACTACAATTAAAGGTGTCTATATTGTTTTTAGAAATATTATAATTAAAGTTGTAATAATGAATATCATTATCTCAAGTGTTTATTTATTTATTTATTTGTTAAGCTAACCCAGTACATCAAAAGACTCCATTCTGAAAAAGAACTGGACCTGCATATATTTTTCAATGAGAAAGGAGAATGGTTACTACCTATGTTTATTACAAACTGGGTAAAACTGGATGGTTCAGAAACTATTTCACAGAGACTTGTCGGAATATTTGATCCTTTATCTCCAGATCAGCTGAATATCACAGAACAGATAACATGGAGACATAATTCGGTAGGTAGGATATGAAATGAATGATAAATGCATACATTTATGTGCTAAAATCAAGTATCATCATATTGAATATCACTGGACATAAGGTATCAGGATGTCCGATCTCCGGAGATGATTGGTTTTGCATGCAGGCGAGACCTACACAAGACCAAATGTGTATGTTTTCCAGTTTACCGAGGTGTTAATGAGGTGAATGTCCCGATGACCTTTCTCCAGCCCAACCAACTTCTCTCTATGTCTGCAGGTCCCTATTAGGGTCTGTTTGTCACACAGTCATTTTCAGAACCATGGAGTCTATGGGGTTATTCATGACTGTATTTTTTAACAGCCAGTTAATCTGGGAAATCCAAAAATATGACACATCCTATTTTAGGACGTTTTGATTTCCAGATGGACCCGTTGAAATCAATGAAGTGCACCTTCTAATGGCTGTTAGAAATGGGTACACTATGAAAATCACAACCTCAGGCATGCACAGAAACACTTGCTCCCCAGGACCTGGCACTCCCAGCGGGATCATGTGACATCACTGGGAGCGTGGGAAGGAGGGGGCACTATATATACCAGGGCACAATAAGGAACCATTATACATACTGAGAGCATTACATCTACAAAAGGCACCGTGCAGTTATTATATATACTAGGGGCACTATTGAGGGGCATTATTTCAATGGGGGCACTATGAGGGCCATTATCTATACTGGAGACACTATAAAGGGGCATTATTTATACTGGGCACACTATGGGGGCACTGGAAATACTGAGGCAATGCAGGGTTTGGGGCTTTAAAAAAACAAGCCAATGAAATTCATCCATGTTAATATACCGATTTTAATTGCCGTTAAATGTAGGTTAGAAACAGACTGCCGGAAAATGAATGCACACACAAGGATGCAAAATGACTATGAAAAACTGACAGTTTATTCGCTTTTGACTGCATTTGTTATACTGTCATGTGAATCTAGAGTCAAAGGAAAATATAATACTCCAAAGCCTCCACTTGCTATAAAATAATTCACCTTTATATTCCCAAATCATGTATTAGTTACACTTTTTAATATTTCATATTCATACTTTGGAATTTGCCCTTATATTATCTCTAGTGTTTAGCGAATCAAAGCTGACGAAGTGGAACTGTATTCGAAGTTTAAGAGAAATTTGATTTGCACCGAATCCCCTTCACGTGTTACTTTCACTCTGTAAGAAGCCCGGGAACAAGAGATCACCCATAATGCCATGCAGACAGCCAATCATCATCCAGCCAGCTCCTGTGATGTCACAGCTCTATACAATCCTCATCCTGCCCGGTCTCCAACATTTTGTGAACTGAGTGTAGGGAGAGACGTGCCAGGTGCTAGGGACAGTGATTAAGAAAGCCTTTAATTGTGAAATATTGAATAGAGACAGTGCAGGGACAGTGTAGGAAGATCACAGGGTGACTTTTTACACAGTATAGGGAGAGCCTAGGGAGAGTGAAAGGACTAATTGAACAGTGTCCCCCTTGGTTAATAGATAAGCAATTCTATAACACATTGATTCTCTAATTGAGGTTAAAACGCTGTCTAATACTACTGCTATTGTGGTGACCACATGATGTTATAAATAAGTAATTCTATAACACCTTGAATCACTAATTGGGGTGAAAAAGCTGTCTAATACTACTGCTATTGTGGTGTCCACATTGTTTTATACATAAGTAATTCTATAACGCCTTGATTTTGTAATTAGGGTAAAAAAGCTCCCTACTTTTTCAGTTATTTGTAGTGATGAGTGGACCTGTAGATGTTCAGGCTTAACCAGTTTGGCTGAACTTTGTTTCAAAGTTTGGTTCCGGTCACGAACTTGACCCTGAACACTGAACTCCATTGAAGTCAATGGAGACCCGAACTTTGGCGCTGAAAAATGGCTGTAAAAAAGTCATATAAAGGGCTAGAGGACTCTAAAAGGATTTAAATGGGGTAGGATCAGCACAATTGCCCTGCAAATGCATAAAAATAAAAAATTGAACCAGGAGGAGGAGGTTGAAGTGGAGTAGGTAGTTGAGGAGGCTGTAGATGTGGTGGTGTAAGTAGAAGAGGCGGAGGAGGAAGCCAACACAGTTTATTTAATTATTTTTTATTTGTCTGTTAATTTTGTGTGTGACATAGCCAATTTTGGGGTGTGGTCAGTATACTTCTGTAATTGGTGGAAGAGGTAGAGGGGGTGGCCAACATTTTATTTTTAATTTGAATTATTTTTTGTTTTGTTTTGTGGAGTATCAAAACATTGGATACTTTCCCAATGTTTTGGGACTCCACAAACCCCAAAAAAATATAAAAAGTATAATGGAAGTCAATGGGAGAACCCGAGCATTAAACCAGGCACCCCCTGCTCTGAAGAGGGAACGGTGCCTGGTTCATAGGAAAAGGTCAGAAATTGATGGAAATACCACCAAAATGGTTCGGGAACAGCATGGGGAGGATGTATCGATGCATCTTGGACTCCCAGGTTGCTGCTGGGAACCATGTTGTCCGAGTAGTACACCACAGATGAAAGTTCTCTTTGTAGCGGGGGTCGAGGTGAACAACCAATAATCCGTTTTGTCTAAAATGCGTATAATGCGTGGGTCACGGGAAAGGAAGCCTAACATCAAGTCAGCAATGTGTGTCAGAGTACCAACAGGCAAGACTTCGCTGTCGGCATCAGAAGGTGAGCTGACCCTGTAAAAGATTGTAGGGTGAGGGCCTGCAGGTGAGCTGACCCTGTAAAACATTATATGCGAGGGCCTGCAGGTGAGCTGACCCTGTAAAACATTATATGCGAGGGCCTGCAGGTGAGCTGATCCTGTAAAACATTATATGCGAGGGCCTGCAGGTGAGCTGATCCTGTAAAACATTATATGCGTAAGATGATTCTTTTGCCCAAGGGCCTGTATCTCCTGGCACATGCATGCACACCGGTACAGAAGGGATTCTTTGGTCGCATTCATTCACTGGTAGCTCATTTTATCTGGGGCGAGTCCAGACGGAAGCTATCCCTTAATGTTCTGCAGAGATCTAGGTTAGAGGGGGGAGCTGCCTCACCAAACACGGCAGGTGGCAGTCCGGACACCATTGGGGAACATCACGAGTGACATCCCTCTTCATCGACAAGAGAGTCTGTGTGAGTTACCCTGACCCAAGTACGGCCTGCCTCACGGTATCATCCAGGACATAGTATTTACACTTTTTATCTATCTATTTATCCTGCTTTGATCCATGATGTTATTCATAACAATTATCATTCTTTAACCGACCCCCTGATGAACCGTAGTGGGGAAACGCGTCGGGGTTAAAATTAACATCAGTATATGTGCTAAATTCCCAAGGTACAGGGTTGTACAGGGCCAGACAGGGCAGGTAAGGGGACAGGGTGATCCCACCATCAGGCATCATCCCTGGGCATAGGGTTAACCTAGGGCGGGTACAGGGAGAGAACCATCCCCAGCACCCATAATAAGTGCCCTCACCTTTTCCCCATATCCCACACCTCTCATTAATGTCATAAGTGCCCTTGGAAGTTGCACCACTTACATCTTATTTATTTTTTTGCACCAATTCACGGTGGTAGCTGGGCGATATCCTGTCCCGATATATTAGTTTTTTGGTCACCCAGTTATCATAGCGTGATACTTTTTGCTTTTTAAATTGAACCAATAAAAGCTACATTTTAAAAGGGTCCAATCTCTAGGCTAATATTCACATTCACGGACACTTATACTATTGTTATATATCTAATTTTTCTCCGGGATTTTTTAGTGGGGGGAGCTGCCCTACATGACTTTTTCCTATATTACCTGGCTGGTCAGTTGAAATTCTTAACTCCTTGGATCTCAGCTTCAGAATTGCCAAACGCGGAATACTATCTTAAGGAATATTTACACTTGTCTTCCCTATAGCCTGTACTAGAAGAGCCACGTTCCGTCCCCACACACCTGCTACCTATACATAGATTGGCTCATCAGGTATGGAGCGCTGCTAAGATGTAGTCACTCAAAGACCTCCCGGATGATATTCCAATATGGGATAACCCCATGTTTACTCATTTGAGAGAGTTAGAAGGGGTGAATCTGTGGTAATCCCATGGGGTCTTCATCCTGCGAGACTTATATGCTGAGGGCACTCTGCGCTCCTTCCTTCTCACAGATGCAGGAGAAATTTGCCCCGGAATCTTTTCTTTAGATATCTGCAGCTGAGACATGCGCTAATGGCTCAATTTGGGGGAAAAGAGCGAAACATTTCAAAATACACTCTAATAGGAGTTCTAAGATCACAGGGTCCGAGGGGTATCATTTATGTGCTTTATACGCATCTGCTCAATAACCGAATGCTACTGAACCCCCTCGCTATCGAGGGGAAGTGGAAAATCTCAATACCTTCTCTGACGGCTGATGACTGGAATGAAGCCTTGATGGTTCCGGTGAAGGTCTCCCCATCAATCAATAACAGGTTGATCCAGCTGTTTATTCTGCACAGAAGTTACCTCACGCCCACTAGACTGCACAAGATGGGCAGACTACCACACAATAGATGCCAAAGATGCTTACAGGATGGCGCTGACTTCTGGCACCTCATGTGGGATTGTATGCATTTAAAAAGCTTTTGGAGAGCAGTGATAGAGGTACTGGCAACTATGGTCCCCTTTGCACTACCGCTTTGCCCTAAGATTTGTGTTCTG